>NW_026094239.1:0-4746 GCF_024586455.1 Bactrocera neohumeralis | reverse complement strand
TGAAAAATTACAGTTGAAACAAATTTTATTTTCGGATGAAAATGGTTTTATTGCTACATAGCAATCAGCAAAATAACCGCTTATATGCAGTAGTCTGGCATATGCTTCCAGAGAGACAAATTGACTGTTGATGATACAAACTCTTTTCCAAAGTAAAGGTCTTAGGAACAATATCACTAATGAAATTTGGTTCCTATTCATCAAACAAGGAGTCAAAATTGACACATGTTATTATATATAACATGTTTGAAGGTCATCTATTACCACAAGACCAGAAATTGTATGCCACCTAATATTTTAGTATATTATCCCTGCACTAGCACAATGCACTTTGTACTGGTATAATCAAAATTAATTTTATTTGAAGAAGAATGATACACTGTGACGCCATATCTTAAACTTCTTGATTTCGGTCTTACGAAAGGTTTAAACATCCAACCAATTTAAAGCTGAAGAATATTTTGAATTAAATGGACAAAGATATGTTGCATTGCCGCTTGAAAATCGTTCCCCAAATACTTGCAAAGCATTTAAGAAAAAAGGAGAAAGATTCGAACTAACCAACTAATTCCTGACGTTTAAATAGTTTACAATGAATGTTTTGTAGCGCATTGAATTAAGAATGATAAACTCCAAGTGAAGAAGACAGCAGAATACTGCTGACCTATATTCGCTCATCCGCGTGCTTAAACCAGCACAGGATTAACAAAACCTGTGGATGTAAGACATATTATGTGTGTAATTGTGATAAGGGATTTAGCAAAAGTAAAGTGTGAGAAATATGGCACATTGGAAGTAATGATCAGAAATTTAGAAAAAAATTATCTTGAATGGTATTTTTGCCCATTGTGATTTTAACTAAAGCCGTCAGAATATTGGTGTAAATTTCATAATTTACTTATATATGCATGTATATGTTATAACATAAATATGAACTTAATATTTTTACCGCTAGTAAGGGTCACTTATGAGAAATTTATGAAGCAGTGTTTAATGGCTGTTTAGACAAGAAAAAAACGTTCACCTCGATTGTATCGAAGCTATAATACCCATCACAAATACAAAAACTTTTTTTGCTAGAACTTCTGACTTCTGACTTTTCAGTTTGTAAGGCAGCTATATGCTATATAGCTATATATATATACAAAAATTTTATAGGTCTCTTACAAACTTCGTGTCAATCTGGTTAGGTATAAAGATATTTGAGGGCAACTATGAAACAATTCAACAAATGTAAAAATATTAATGTCTTCATGATCAGCGAAAAGGTGTCAGCTATCATTGAATATTAATTAGCAATTTTCTAGTGAGAAGATATTTACATGTACTATGGGAAGAAATGGCGAACGTCATTAACGCTGTAAAATGCTACTTCACGTCAGAAGCACATATATATTTACGCTTTTATATAGGCTTGCAAGCTGCATCTTTCTGCAATTGGAAAATGATAACAAAAGAAGTATGAACGGCCGCAAACCTAAAACCTCTAATGGATTTTAAAGTGGAGGAAAATCTCGAAAGCTTGAACCCCATGCCAATGTGAAACTTTAATTTGAACCAAACCTCATTCGTCATGTAGTTCCTCTAATTGTAACACCGTCAAATATTTCTTCCAGAGCATATTTGAACAATGTTTGTATATTTTTAGTGGTCCTAATGCATTCAGTAAACAGCTGCATTTACGTAAAAAGCTCTGTTTCCCTACGCCCTATGCTGACTTTTGTGGTCCGTAATCTAGCTCTTATTACGAATAGAAGAGCAATGTATGCTCTACAGCCTCAAATGAATTGCCCTCCGCAAATGTCATATATGTCATCGGGGATCGGGCATCAACCGTCTCTGGTTGAGCATTTACTTTATGCCCTGAAAGGTAAGTCGGTTACAGCCTTCTTCTTCATTACTTCAGCTAAGAGATGAAATGGGTGTAAGCTTGCAAACACAAAAAGCAGCATTTTACGGGTCATACATAGATATAATTACTTCCAATCAAGAGCTGTCTAGAATATGGGACAATGAAAATAATATAAAGCATTGGATATTCTCTTATTGTATTTTCTATAAAGAAAATTTAAAATAAAAAGTGCGAATAATAGATAAGTAATATTTACTTTCCAGAGACTTTAAATATGTATATTTCAGGTTTACTTAGATTCAACTGAAATATCCATATAGTCAACGTTTAATCATTTTCATTTTCGATCAGCAATCCTAACCTACTTACGAGTACATTAGAATTGAACAAGAAACAAGGTAACATACAGCAAAACTAAATTATTGGACCAGTTAGCAAATTCCTGCACAGCCAAAGCTGATGTAGCAAACTTGGGTAACTATACAGCAAAGTTTTAAACAATAATATAATTATGGTTAAACATATGTATGTATACAGTCTTTAATGTAGAATCACAAATAAAACTCATATACATAGGTATATACATGTACTAAAGTCCAGTAGGCCTTTCGTTACGTGGCAATCCGTCAGCGGATGCAAAATGAGAACAGAGTAAAGCAACTAACCCATTTCAAACGCTATTTCACCATTTGCCGCGACCTTGTACTCAACTGTGGTAGTAAAGTGGTGCAAATGAAAGTTCAACAAAAAGCATAAGTGTGGTTAAGTAATTACATAAAATTACAGTGAGCACTTATATTTAAGCTAGAGAATTATCACAAATTTTGCGTGCAAGTGTGCATATGTGAGCATACGAATATGAGTGCACTTAAGAGGCTTAAGAAAGTAAGTGTCGAAATAAGTCCAGTTTGTGACTCTAACAACTGTCTTTTAATTATTCATGTGATTATTCTTTGAAAAATTAACAGTATCTAAATTTATATATAAATCTATTTTGGAGTGAATGTTGGACAAAAAGTAACTCTAAAGCTTAGTAAGAGAAAACATTATTTGAGATAAAAAAATACACAAAAAATAAAATTTAACGGTATATTTCCTATCTCCTTCGATCCCAGTACTCGCTATAAATTTGAAAATATCTGTACATAATTATATATAAATTGAAATTATGGTTTCAAAATCTAGAATGTGAAATTTGTTAAAATTCAGCCTTGTCAAGCTCAGTTTGTAGCATTTTACGCACTTTAAGTTGTGACAAAATGGTTTTCAAATTAACTAAAATGATTAGGAGGACGCTATAAATATAATATATATACGTACTTGTATACGTGGGCACATGTACGAAAATTAAAAACGACAGTAAACGTTTACACAAGTATGATCGTTGTCTGTTGAGTGTGCACAGAAAAGTACTTTAAAGGCTTCATAACAGCTGTGGTGTCACAGTACAAAAATAATGATAAGTAGATATTAGAGTACTGAACTTGCAAGCTGTAAACATCATAAAACAGTCTGTTAGTTTAAGAACAGCAAACATAAATTGTTCAATTTCAAAAGAACCATCGATCGTTTGCTTAACGGATGATAAATTTTTGGTTTATGTACCTATAAATGACACAAGACGTAGTCATAGTAGTCATAGCCTTGTGTCATTTATATAATAATATATATAAACAAATATAAATGTATAAAAGTTGATGGTTACCGTTTGTGTGCTATGTATGGTTTATATCAACTAAATAACATATTGCTGCTAGCTAGACTACAATTCTACGACAGGAAAATTTTTATTCATTTAAAAGGTATTTTTATGGATATTTTAAGTCATCATATACAGGGTTACCACTGAAGTGTTACCTATTCAAACGACTATAATTTTTAGTTTGATAATATTTTTATTGATTCCAATGACAAAAATGTATGAAAATAATCAAAAATTTAGAATCCATTCACTTTAGCTCGATATGGCCACCTTTTGCCTTGACTATGGCCCTCAAACGGTCAAAAAACGAGTTGCATGCTGCACGAATGTGAGTTTGTGGTATTTTTGGCCCATTCACGTACAATCGCTTTCTTTGAGCGCATCCATACTGGTGTATTTTTTAGCACCTGCCTAAAATGGACCAGATGAAAAGTCCATTTGCGTCTGGTGAATTCTGAAAGCCATTGTGTCGACGAAATGAAGCGTGGAACATGATTTTTTAACCACTCTTGGTTAATTCTCTCGCTTTATGTGACGGCGCCGAGTCTTGTTGGAACGTCCATTCTTTCCGGCCGAAGTGTTTACGTGCCCACGGCTCTAAAGCACCTTCCAAAATATTTTCACGATAATAAGTCGCATTTACTTTGACACCAGGCTCGAAGAAAACGACTGGAGAGCGCCCATCAGCCGTCCGGCAGCCCATACCATCACTTGCGATGGGAAATTACTTCGGGTGGCCATTCGTGACTTAAATTCTTTCGTACGTGCGTTCGGTCAAGTAAACACGGTCATTTTGAGAGTTTATGAATTGCTCAATTCTTCTCATCAGAAACACAATGTTCGGAAATTCGCCACGTTCGTGCAAGTGTAATAACTCCTTCCGCTCTTTCGAGTCTAACTTTTTTGCTGCGGTGTAAGATTGTGTCCTTTTTGGAACTTGTAGGCTTGACCTTTAGCTCAGTTTTTCAACAGTCGTTGCATTGAACTTTGCGAAATTTTTTCAGCTCTTTAGCCATTTGATTGCCACTTCGACGTGGATTTCGTTCAAGTCGAGCCTTCATTTTCGAATCATCTCAGGTGATGTTGCTGTTTTCTTAGGACCCTCCATGGCGTTTTGCGATGCTGCCAGTATCATTGTAACGATTTATGGGGCGATACAAAATTTTTGTTCACTTGGAAAGTTTTAGCTGAC
>NW_026094238.1:0-4428 GCF_024586455.1 Bactrocera neohumeralis | reverse complement strand
CAAATCGTTAGCTTAATAAAAGTTAATTAACGCTCATCGTCTTACTCAAGCGGACATGAGACCAAAAGACAGTGCATTGGGAAAGATAACAGAATTTTACATTTAAGTATAAAACCGACTTACTTGCATGTACACATTTAGAAATCCATATCAAGTTGCTTCAAATCATTAGCTTAACATATTAAAGTTAAATAACCCTCATCATCTTACTCAAGTTGACATAAGGCCAAAAAGACAGTGCATTGGGAAAGATAACAGAATTTTACATTTAAGTATAAAACCGATTTACTTGCATGTACACATTTAGAAATCCATATCAAGTTGCTTCAAATCATTAGCTTAACATATAAAAGTTAATTAACTCTCATCATCTTACTAAAGTGTATATAAAAAATAACGGCAGTGCATTTGGAAAAAATTCCACAAATTTACATTTAGGTATAAAACCGATTTTCTTGCATATACAAATTTAGAAATCCATATCAAGTTGCTTCACACCACTAGATTAACATTTTAAAGTTAATTAATCCTTATCATCTTGTACACATATTCACACTAAGAAATCCATATCAAGTTGCCTCAAATCATTGGCTTAACATACTAAGTTTATTAACCTTCTTTACTCAAGCGTCAGTGCATTTGGAAAAATTTCAGAATTGAACATTTTTTTCTTGCATGTACACATTTAGAAATCCATATCAAGTTGCTTTAAATCATTAGCTTAACATATTAAAGTTAATTAACCCTCATCGTCTTACTCAAGTGGACATAAGACCATAACGACAGTGCATTTGGAAAAAATTCCATTATTTTACATTTAAGTATAAAACCGATTTTCTTGCAACATTTAGCAATCCATCTCGAGTTGATTCAAATCATTAACGTCACATATGCAAGTTAATTAACCTTCGTCATCTTACAGAAGTTGGCATAAAGCCAAAACGGCAGTGCATTTGGAAAAATTCCACAATTTTACATTAAGGTATAAAACCTATTTTCTTGCATATACACATTTTGCAATCTATGTCGAATGGCCTCAAATCATTAGCTTAACATATTAAAGTTAATTAACCTTCTTCATCTTACTCAAGTTGGCATAAAGCCAAAACGGCAATGCATTTGGAAAAATTCCAGAATTTTACATTTAGGTATAAAACCGACTTTCTTGCATGTACACATTTAGAAATCCATATCAAGTTGCTTCAAATCATTAGCTGCACATATTAAAGTTAATTAACCTTCATCTTACAGAAGTTGGCATAAAGCCAAAACCCCGAGTGCATTTGGAAAAATTCCAGAATTTTACATTTAGGTATAAAACCGATTTTCTTGCATATACACATTAATAAATCCATATCAAGTTGCTTCAAATCATTAGCTTAACATATTAAAGTTAATTAACTTTCTTCATCTTACAGAAGTTGGCATAAAGCCAAAACGGCAGTACATTTGGAAAAATTCCACAATTTTACATTTAGGTATAAAACCGACTTTCTTGCATGTACACATTTAGAAATCCATATCAAGTTGCTTCAAATCATTAGCTTAACATATTAAAGTTAATTAACCTTCTTCATCTTACAGAAGTTGGCATAAGACCATAACGGCAGTGCATTTGGAAAAAATTCCAGAATTTTACATTTAGGTATAAAACCGATTTTCTTGCATGTACACATTTAGAAATCCATATCAAGTTGCCTCAAATCATTAGCTTAACATACTAAAGTTAATTAACCTTCTTCATCTTACAGAAGTTGACATAGAGCCAAAACGGCAGTACATTTGGAAAATTCCAGAATTTTACATTTAGGTATAAAACCGATTTTCTTGCATATACAAATTTAGAAATCCATATCAAGTTGCTTCAAATCACTAGATTAACATTTTAAAGTTAATTAACCCTCATCATCTTACTCAAGTTGACATAAGACCATAACGGCAGTGCATTTGGAAAAAATTCCAGAATTTTACATTTAGGTATAAAACCGATTTTCTTGCATGTTCACATTTAGAAATCATATCAAGTTGCTTCAAATCATTAGCTTAACATATTAAAGTTAATTAACCCTCATCATCTTACTCAAGTGGACATAAGACCATAACGGCAGTGCATTTGGAAAAAATTCCATTTTACATTTAGGTAAAAAACCGATTTTCTTGCATGTAGGCATTTATAAATCCATATCAAGTTGCCTTAAATCATAAGCTTCACATATTAAAGTTAATTAACCTTCATCATCTTACAGAAGTTGGCATGAAGCCATAACGGCAGTGCATTTGGAAAAATTCCAGAATTTTACATTTAGGTATAAAACCGACTTCCCTGCATGTACTCATTTAGAAATCCATATCAAGTTGCTTCTAATCATTAGCTTCACATATTAAAGTTAATTAACCTTCATCATCTTACAGAAGTTGACATAAGACCATAACGGCAGTGCATTTGGAAAAAATTCCTTAATTTTACATTTAGGTATAAAACCGACTTTCTTGCATATGCACATTTAGAAATCCATACGAAGTTGCTTCAAATCATTTGCTTAGCATATTAAAGTTAATTAACCCTCATCATCTTTCTCAAGTTGACATAAGACCATAACGACAGTGCATTTGGAAAAAATTCCATTATTTTACATTTAAGTATAAAACCGATTTTCTTGCAGGTACACATTTAGCAATCCATCTCGAGTTGATTCAAATCATTAACGTCACATATGCAAGTTAATTAACCTTCGTCATCTTACAGAAGTTGGCATAAAGCCAAAACGGCAGTGCATTTGGAAAAATTCCACAATTTTACATTTAGGTATAAAACCGATTTTCTTGCATATACACATTAAGAATTCCATATCGAGTTTCGCCAAATCATTAACTGCAAATGTTAAAGTTAAGTAACCTTTCATTAAATCAGTTGCTTAACATATTAAAGTTAATTAACCTTCTTCATCTTACAGAAGTTGGCATAGAGCCAAAACGGCAGTGCATTTGGAAAAATTCCAGAATTTTACATTTAGGTATAAAACCGACTTTCTTGCATGTACACATTTAGAAATCCATATCAAGTTGCCTCAAATCATTAGCTTAACATACTAAAGTTAATTAACCTTCTTCATCTTACAGAAGTTGACATAGAGCCAAAACGGCAGTACATTTGGAAAATTCCAGAATTTTACATTTAGGTATAAAACCGATTTTCTTGCATATACAAATTTAGAAATCCATATCAAGTTGCTTCACATCACTAGATTAACATTTTAAAGTTAATTAACCCTTATCATCTTGTACACATATACACATTTAGAAATCCATATCAAGTTGCCTCAAATCATTGGCTTAACATACTAAAGTTTATTAACCTTCTTCATCTTACAGAAGTTGGCATAAAGCCATAACGGCAGTGCATTTTTAAAGATTCCACTATTTTACATTTAGGTATAAAACCGATTTTCGTGCATTTAAACATTTAGCAATCCATCTCGAGTTGATTCAAATCATTAACGTCACATATGCAAGTTAATTAACCTTCTTCATCTTACAGAAGTTGACATAGAGCCAAAACGGCAGTACATTTGGAAAATTCCAGAATTTTACATTTAGGTATAAAACCGATTTTCTTGCATGTACACATTTAGAAATCCATATCAAGTTGCCTCAAATCATTAGCTTAACATATTAAAGTTAATTAACCTTCTTCATCTTACAGAAGTTGACATAAAGCCAAAACGGCAGTGCATTTGGAAAAATTCGACAGTTTTACAGTTAGGTATAAAACCGATTTTCTTGTATATACAAATTTAGAAATCCATATCAAGTTGCTTCAAATCCTTAGCTTCACATGTTAAAGTTAATTAACCTTCATCATCTTACTCAAGTTGATATAAGACCATAACGGCAGTGCATTTGGAAAAAAAATTCCATTTTTACATTTAGGTATAAAACCGATTTTCTTGCATGTACACATTTAGAAATCCATATCAAGTTGCCTCAAATCATTAACTTCACATATTAAAGTTAATTAACCTTCTTCATCTTACAGAAGTTGGCATAAAGCCAAAACGGCAGTGCATTTGGAAAAATTCCAGAATTTTACATTAAGGTAAAAACCAATTTTCTTGCATATACACATTTAGAAATCCATATCAAGTTGCCTCCAATCATTACTTTAACATACTAAAGTTAATTAACCTTCTTCATCTTACAGAAGTTGACATAGAGCCAAAACGGCAGTACATTTGGAAAATTCCAGAATTTTACATTTAGGTATAAAACCGATTTTCTTGCATATACAAATTTAGAAATCCATATCAAGTTGCTTCACATCACTAGATTAACATTTTAAAGTTAATTAACCCTTATCATCTTGTACACATATACACATTAAGAAATCCATATCAAGTTGCCTCAAATCATTGGCTTAACATACTAAAG
>NW_026094237.1:0-4954 GCF_024586455.1 Bactrocera neohumeralis | reverse complement strand
AAAGTTTTCCTAATTTAGTAATAACAAAATAAAACATATTAACTCGGGTTTGAAAAGATAGTAAAAAATTAATTAGTATCCAAACAATTTAATTAAAAAAATCGTTAGTTTGACCCAAACCCGAAAGAAAAATAGTTTGTTTAAAGAAACAAATTTCTATATTTAAGGAAATTTGATTGACTACATGCACATAGAAGTGTCTATACTTAGGACGGAATTAGTGGTGACTTCAGAGTCCTGCCAAAAATTACATATGAATAAATGAAAACGGAAATTTTTATGGTGCTGGTGTATCAGAACATAGTAACGATTTAATTTTATATCAATAATACGTAAGTTTCAAAAAGCAAAAATCCAAATAATCGAAAGCCAATCGAAATTGAACGTTCAGCCAATTATCTGATTTAACGATTTAAAATGTATATTTGGGTTATGTATAATCAGTTAAAACTGAAAATGCTGACAAATTGAAATGGTCAGAGAGGTCTCGAACTTGTTGTACTTCGCTTTAGAATTACTCGAAAACTTATTTAGCGCCTTTAAGAGCCGACATTTTAGGAATAAGGTTTGTTAGAAAAAAACGGCAATCATAATATATGTAATACCTTAGTAAAGAAATTATTATATATGTATGTGCACGGCTTACTCAAAGCTTGCATTGAATTTTGGAAATAAAGGGAGTTATCAAAGGTTTGGTTTTTTGTTTATATATTTATTTTTATAGTAACATCATAGAGCTTAAAATTAAAATTTCTTTTAGTGTTACTTACAAAACTTAAAAACAAACAATAGAAAATATTTATATGTGCATGTTAAAATAAATTGAGCTTTTTCCAAATATTTTTGATAAATTAGTTTTTTTAGTAATTAATATAACTCTTTTATTCATTTGAACTTAAGCTAATCTCTCTGTATTGCCATTTTTAACTTTTTATGGGTAGTAAACTGGCGTCCATTTTTAAACTCTAACTGATAGTATTCCCCCACAGATCCTCGATAGTGTTTAAATCCGGACTTTTGCTGGCCGCCGAAGTGAATGTTTCTTGACTCAAAAAAACCAAACTAAGTTGTTATGGATCGGGGCATTGTCTCGCCGGAAAAGTCGACCGTCCTCGCAAATTGGCTCTCAGCAATTCATCAGTTCATCTATCAAGGCTTAAGTAGTATGTAGCATGTTCAGGTTTTCCTTCATAACAAAAAAACTGTCCACACATTATAGAACTCTGCTGTGTACTCGACGGAGACATATGAGCCGAAAGGTTTTGTGTATGATGCCAATATTTTTTATGAATCATTCAACGTCGATTAAACTTTCATCGCTGAACACAACACTTCGCCATTTTCATTCCAAAATTGGTATTTATCTGCAAATGCCAAACGTAAGCTTATGCCCAGGCAAAAGGTCTGGTTAAAAACAAAGGTGTTTTAAATCCAAATGACGCTTTGTGAATAACATTTTGTTCAACGAGTGCAAGGCGTTGAACTTGTCGTTGCATCGAACATCTATTTTGGTTTCTACTGCGCTGATTAGTGCCATGTTACTTTGATGGGTTTTGTAAAATTACTATTGTGTTTCTATATGTTTAGTACTGTGCAAATTTCTTTATTTCATACCACTTTCGCAAACCCTGAACTCGTCCCTGCTCCAAACTCTGAACGGCTTCTTCCCACGACATATTTGACCACAAATCCAAAATTGCTTACTAGAATCTTATTTTAATTTAAAATTTTAATTATTTACTTTTTAGATTCTAAAATATCTATTATGTTAATTCCAAACGCTGTCTCTAAAAAGAACAACGATATGCTCTGTGCACATATGTATATGTAAAATATTTTCTACTAAGTATATAGAATGGGAAGTAACATTGATCCAATTTTATATATATTTTTAGCATTGTTATTAACAACAAGAAATAACAAAGTTCTCTGAGTTTCATTAAGGGTAGAAGTTCTTTCTATTGGGGATTTTATGAACTAAGAAATATATCAAAAAATTTTTTCAAATTTCATTTTTAAATTAAATATTTGTCATTGGGTGCATTGGTTTAAATGAAAAAATTTGATGGGAAATTTAAAGTTGTTTTAATTTTATAATATATGGGGAAGTAGTTGTATCCATTTTCCCCTTTTAAATAGAAACATTGGGAAAAATTTAAAGCCCCAATTTGGGTTTAAATTAAAAAGTAGTTCTGAGATAGGAGGGGTGGTCACAACACGTTTTTCCAATTTTTTTTTTAAATTTCATATAGATTCTGTTTCATACAAATTTAAAATTTAATGATTCAAGATTTTTTTAGTGAGTTACCTGTTTGTTAAAATTAATACTTTGGGAGCGAGGTTTTTTAAACCACAGCTCCTTCTTCTTCTTTTTTTCCAAATTTAGGTTTGTATCTGAATTTGGACTTAACCGGCATTTTGGAAAAGGGAATGGTGGGACAAAGTTATTTTGGTTTAAGGAAAAAAAAGAAAGTTTTAAAAACAAAAAATAAAAGAGGGAAATCTAATGAAAATTTTATTGAAAATTTTCACCTTTCTGTTTTAAGGAGGTATTTTTAATTAAAAAAATTTGTTTTAAATATATGTGCAAGGAAAAATAAATTTTTTGGAAACCAAATGGCTAGTATGATCCCTTTTTAAATTTTGAACCCCTTCAAACCCAACCCAGCCTTTTTTTTTTCTTTAGGGAAGGGCCTCTTAGGACCGGTCAAAAAGGCAACCAAAGCAAAAAGAGTGGAGAAATGCAAAAGAAAAAAGAAAAATATTTCAAAACATTGCTTTAACATTATTTTCGAACTGATGACGAATGGCACATATTTATCTACGACGGGCAATTATTATATACAGTGGGAACTTTTTAAAAAAAAAACGAAAAATGAAAAAATTTAAGCCAAAAACTTGACACGAAAATAAAGTTTGACTGGTTGTTTTTCTGTTCAAAAACTTAGCAATCGTTATGAAATATATTTCAAACTAGTTAAAAATTCAAATTTTGTTAAAAGAAACACTTTTGATTTAATTCATGTTAGAGTATGGAGGTTGTTTTTTTTTACTTAAAAACACATACAAAATAGTTATAAAAATTTGGGATTTCGATTGGTTTCCATTGCGACAATGTTATGTTTCCGGTACTTCAGTTGGTATTATGTTCGATACATATTATAAGTCTACATATTAAAAATATTAATCTTTAAGTTTGCTTTCCACTAATTCTCATCGATTCTTGGTAAGACCTCACGAAGCTGTGTATTTAGTTTAAAAATAAAATTTCGCCACTGTTTTTTCAAACAGTTGTAATGGAAAAAAAATCCTTCATCCAAGTTTTGGGTGTATCCCAGGAAGGTCTATGTAAAATTTCATGAAGATCGGTTGAGTAATTCTCGATAAACTTGCCAACCGATCAGAAAAAATTTCGAGAAAAACGCGTTTAAAAGATGGCGCACTTTCCAGGCCGGCCCTGAGGCATTAAATTTTCAAGGCTGTATCTGCAACCACTATGACTCCGGATCAATTTAGGACAATATTCTAGAGGTGTTGTAGAATTTACAAGACAATAAAAAAATCAGTTTTTGAAAAATAAACCCATCATGGGAAGACATTACTCTACCAAATCCCAATATATTTATCTAACTAATTTTAGCTCTGTTCGGAACACTGTACGTTATCAAGCGCACTAAAAATAACAACTCAATAGATGGACAAAGAAATTTCATTAATTCACTCTTTGTTATACACCACAAATATAATATATCAAAAAAAAGATTAATTGAATATCTTCTTAGAGAATTTTTAAAAATGTCCGCAAGATCGGTGAGATCAGTTTTTATTTTCTTGCAATCAGTTACTACAGAATACAAAGTATTATAGTTTTGTTCACTAACAGTTGTAAGTAAAACGGTTAACATAAAATTAAGTGAGATAGAGGTAGTTACATACATATATACATACATATATAAATGGTCAGGATGACGAGAAAATTTAAATTCGGGTGGTGTCTGTCTCTCCGGTCCGTCTGTCCATGCAAGCTGTAAACTTGCAGTTCACTTAGTACAAAAATTGTTACTTCGTAGACGAGCGTAATCGACCACTACCTACACAAATCGCTGTGCTGAAAACATATAAAGTGCCATAACTAAGCACTAAACAAGAGCAGAACTGTAATTTGGCGACAAAAGATCACAGTAGCAAGGGCCACCTGTGACCAAAAATTTTTGAAAAAGTGTTGACGGCCCCGCCTTCTATCATCAATTTTAATGTAGAAATCTCCTAAACTAGTAAAGCTAGAAAGAAAACTAGAAAAACTAAATTTTGCTAAGCTCGAATATTATAAAAACTCCCTACCAACAACGTGAAAATGGATGAAAATCGAAGATGACCCCGCCTCACCCTATAACGGTATTAGTTCAAAACTACTAGCGCATTAAAGCGTGACATTCTTTTTATTATTTTATGAGATTACCCAGTGTAAAAATGGGTTGATATCGGATTACAATCACGCCTACTTCGTATATAACATAATTTAGAATTCCATCTGATTCTTTCACATCCCTCTGACTTTGCTGCATATGATTGGTGATTTACATGTGAGATACATTTAGTGAAACCCCGGGAACACTTTTTTTATTATGTGGCGCTGATAATAGTTATTATGGATAAATTCGGTCGATACTATCCCGATTTCCATATCTGTGTACGTATAATAATTTTCGTTTTCAAATAAAACCTTTCGGCCAATCAATGGTCAGTGTATAGTTATGGGCAATATGGCTGATGTCAAGATCCGCCACGCGCCAGTTGTAGATATTATACTGGTTATTCATAATAAACCATTCAATTCAGTGAAATTTTCACGAATACCATGAAAAAACATTGGCAAGCGGTGGAAGAATCCAAGGGATTGGGAATTTAAGGCTCTTTCTCAATGTCTGGGTTCCCTCTTCGTCAGAAAAAGTTG
>NW_026094236.1:0-4991 GCF_024586455.1 Bactrocera neohumeralis | reverse complement strand
AAAAACCCCCAAAACTGTTTCCCCCCAAAAAAACAAACAAGAAAAAAAAAGTCACACTTATAGAAGAGAAATATTACGAGACGCTACTATATTCCAAAGAGCATATCCACTGTGAAAACAATTTTAAGAATTTTACCGATGAGTCCAAAATTTAATTTATTTGAATCTAACGGCATAAGAAATTCTACGTGCTGAAAGATACAAATTTTAATAATACTACAAGCGCAAATGGGTGGCTACTTTATGGGTGGCTACTTTTATGGGTGTGGAGTGCAATATGTGAAAATTAGGTTCAATGAGATTAAATGCCGTTGGTAACTTTGTATTCATCGAAGGAATTATGAAAAGAATGGAACGTGGGATCATTAAACAAATAAGGGAATGGCAAAGTCCGAATAAAACCAAATATTTATATAATTGACACGAACGTCAGTAAAACGAAAAATCAATTTATTTATTGATTTAATAAACCATAACGCCAATCGGCTTTATACATCGAATAGGTAGTAAATATACAAAATTAAGTACCAAAAAAACAAAATGATATAGAGATAAGAATGTGGAAAGTGTTATATATACACAATCGGATGAATGTGGTAACGAGTTAGTGGTAGATACTTTTTGGTGTGTGAGATGATATGTGAGTATATGAGAGGAGGTAATCATATATAATGGTACAACGCCAACCGAACTTTGAAAATAGTGTAATTGATATGGACTTAAGAGATATGTTCACCTGGTCTTATTTACTTTTGGAAATACCATATAGATACTACTTGCATTCCACATTCAAATAATATGCTCCTCAATTTCATTATGCCAGCCAAATGTTCAAAAATCCAGAACACTAATTAAAATGGGAACTAGGGCAAAATTTTCAATCGATTTTATTTTTTTTTGACATAAAAAGATACATTACATTTACTTGAGGATGGAGTCATGTGTGTAGAAGTTCACAAGGAGCAAAATTCTCTGATCGCCATCTGCTTGGGAGCCAGAAACGATTATTTTACATAAGCAGCTCATGACTTTTTAGACCAAGTATCTTCTGGATAGCCTAAGAACATCCGTTTGCAGGCGGGCAAAAGTGAGAAGGCGAAACATCCCTTCAGAGGGTTGTGCGCTGGGTTTGCTACCCGCCTCGTAAAAACACCCCAATGAAAAGGAACAGCAAGCCTCGGATGAGTGACCCAGTGTTCTAGACATCGACTCAGACCACTACCTTGTCGCAACCAAGATTCGCACCCGCCTCTGTGTAGAAACAAACGCACGTCAACAAACACTAGGAAGATTCGACGTCGAGAAGCTGCAATCACAACAAAAAGCCGAACGGTTTTCTACTCAGCTTGCACTCCTGTTTCCTTGAGAGCACCTGTTAATAACTCGGTAAGGAACTGGGACGGCATTTCAAACTCCTATCGTAGCTGCTTCCGAAACCATTGGTCTTCGAAAATGTAAAAGAACAGCTGGTACGATGAGGAGTGCCGTGTCGCAGTGGAGAGAAAACAGGCTGCCTACTTGCAACGTTACAATCGACCACAACACGTGCGGGATGGGATAGATACCGAGAGTTGAAGAGGGAAGCGAGACGCATCTGCAGACAGAAAAAGAAAGAGGCCGAAATGCGTGAGTATGAAGAGCTTGATAAGCTGGCCGACAGGGGTAATACTCGAAAATTCTACAAAAAATGCGGAGGCTTACAGAAGGTTTCAAGACCGGACCTTTGTAGAACCCCCAAAGGTGATATAGTTGATGCCCAGAGCATACTTAAATTATGGAAGGAACACTTCTCTAGCCTGCTGAATGGCAGTGAACCTACAACGCCAGGAGAAGGCGAACCCGATTCCCTATCGATGACGATGGAGCAGGCGTTCCATTGTCCGACCATGAAAAAGTTCGAATAGAAATTATCCGTCTGGAAAACAACAAAGCGGCAGGGCCGATGGATTGCCGGCCGAGCTATTCAAACACGGCGGCGAAGAACTGATAAGGAACATGCATCAGCTTCTTTGTAAAATATGGTCGGACGAAATCATGCCCAACGATTGGAATTTAAGTGTGCTATGCTCAATCCATAAAAAAGGAGACCCCACAATCTGCGCCAACTAACATGGGATAAGCCGCCTTAACATCGCATATAAGGTGCTATCGAGCGTATTGTGTGAAAGATTAAAGCCCACCGTCAACAAACTGGTTGGACCTTATCAGTGTGGCTTTAGACCTGGAAAATCCACAACCGACCAGATATTCACCATTTGCCAAATCTGAAAAGACCCGTGAAATGAGAATCGACACACACCACCTTCTTCGACGATTTCAAAGCTGCTTCGATAGCACGAAAAAGGAGCTGCTCTCTATGCTGCGATGTCTCAACACCCGCGCTGTTAGTTCTGCTTTCTCCAGAATGGATAAGACAGCGAAGCAAATGAGTCTAGTGGTGAACGAAGGCAAGACGAAATATCTCGTCACTGTTGACAGTCATAACTCAGAAGTTGTAGATATTTTCGCATACTTGGGAACCAGCATAAACACCACCAACAATGTCAGACATCAGAAATCCAACGCATAACTCTTGCCAACAGGTGCTACTTCGGACTGAGTAGGCAATTGAAAAGTAAAGTCTTCTCTCGACGAACAAAACCTAACTCTATAAGTAGCTCATAATTCCTGTCTTGCTATATGGTGCAGAGGTTTGATGATGGCGTCAACTGATGAGTCGACGTTGAGGGTTTTCGAGAAAAAGTTCTGCGAAAGATTTATGGTCCTTTGCGCATTGGCCACGGCAAATATCTCATTCGATGGAACGATGAGTTGTATGAGATGTACGACGGCATTGATATAGTTCAGCGAATTAAAAGACAGCGGCGGAAGCAGAGAAGACCTCGACTCGTTGGAAGGACCAGGTTGAGAAGGACCTGGCTTCGCTTGGAATATCCAATTGGCGCCACGTAGCGGAAAGAAGAAACGACTGGCGCGTTGTTGTTAACTCGGCTATAATCGCGTAAGCGGTGTCTACGCCAATTAAGAAGAAGAAAATTACATTACATCAAAATACGCTCATTCAATGTAATTAAGATAACTTCATGATTGACCTCCATATCTGGTGTATACCCGGCCGGAAGTTTGAAGGTCCTCTATTGGGTATATGAGATCAGATAAGCCCTCATCCGAATCAACCCATTTTTGACATACAGGCATTATCAAGAAAAGAAAATTGCATTATATGAGAAATTGCGTAACAAAGGGATATTTACCAAACTTTATTGAAATCTGTCGAGCAGGTCCTGAGAAATAGGTTTTTACAAAAATGTGGGCGATATCACAGCCATCCTTTAATATAGGCCCGGCTCCTATAAAACCCTCTCGTCCCATTGCGAATGTAAAATTTAAGGTCATAATATTTATTTATTGATTTATTTCGCTTTAACAAAACCTTTATATGGGGAGTGATAACCCATTTTTACAATGCCGGTAGAAGCGCTTGTGCTTGTGATCTTAAATGCATTAAGAGGTATGTGATCTAAACTCACGCCCATTTTTCAAAATGTGATTCTTGCTCCTGTGAACCTCTGCCAAATTACAGCTTTGTGTCTCAATTTAGTGCTTAGTTATGTCACTTTATAGCTTTTCATTTAATGGCGCTTTGTGGTTTGATGGTTCGATTAGTCCCATTTACGAACTCGTCAACTTGTTTTTGCTTTGAAACCAGTGGACAGTGGTCTGTATCTCAGGTCAGTATGGAATCAGCGGCCAAAAATACTTCCACTGCCTATATAAAAGTGAAACTTTTGTCAAAGCTTTTTAAAATTTCCTCTCCGCCACCCCCCGATGGTAACAAAATTTTAGTTAACTATATTAAATTAAAAACTTGATAAACGAAAAAGGAATTTTTGGATATTATTCCACTACGTCAAAAAGTGAGTTTCTTAAAATTGATTTACTTTGGCATGATACTTTCTTTGAATGATGATGAAAGAATCTAAGCTCAAAAGCAATCGGTTTAGAAAGACCTGATTTGTAGCGATCCGTTAGTTCTTTCTTGTATGCTGAGTCGACACATCAGAATTGTTCACTCTACAAAAAGAATCAACAAAGTCGTAACTCACACCGGCGAGGTAGTATGGGGCTCTAAACCAGATTTTTCCAAGAATTTCGCATTTTTTTGTATATATCTCGTAAATGACAGGAGCTATAGAAAAAATGTACATGACAAATTTGTAGGAAATTTTATTTTTGGTAAAAGGTCGGAAGTCAAAATCACATCATTAATACTTCTCGGGATATTCGGCTTTTTGTAAGGCTTTTTAAAGAATTTTATAGATGATATGTATTAAACCCTATGAAAATTGCAATGCTGATATATTAGATGTTTCTGTTTCTTTTTTTGAACTATTAATGTTTTTCAATCCCGTCACGAAATTTCCCTAAAAATACCCTGAAAATTGTAGCCCTTAATATTAACATTAAGAACTGAACTAAGTCATGTAAAATTTTCCATATAAAATATACTACAATTGTAGATTTTTTATCTTTAAATTCCTACAGATCAGAGTGTATTTTATGCCATCGTTTTGACTTTAGACGCATATTTTTCAGAACTGTTCACTCTACAAATGTGCCCAGTGAACAAAGTCGAAACTCACATCGGCGAGGTAGTATGGGGCTCTAAAACTGATTTTTCCACGAAATTCGCATTTTTTTGTATATATCTTTTTGAGAAACTGTTTAAAAATGGATTGGATTTTTACTTAATGAATAACTTTTTTTCTCACTTCTTACAACACAAAAAAGTTTTACTAGTTTAAGGCATAATTCACTCCAAAGTCAAAACATCTCCGTGTACAAAGTTTTTTTTTCTCTGTATATCCATATATTTTAAAAAGTTATCCAACTTATATTTAATTTTTTCTTAAACTATAACAAGGTGCGTTCCAGTAAAACGAGCAACCTGGCGACTTTTTGCGTTAGAATCTGCTATCTTTATCGATTTT
>NW_026094235.1:0-4928 GCF_024586455.1 Bactrocera neohumeralis | reverse complement strand
TTTTTCTTTATCAAATTTAAAAATTATATTTTTTAAATTTTAATTCTTTTAATGAGTAAAAAACATAAAATTGCTTTTCTGTGCTTAAAAAAAGTGGGCCGATTTTATTGTTTTTAAAGGATACCCTAAAAAACCCCTTCGTATTTAATAAAAAAAAAAAAAAAATTTTTAAATTTCCCAATTATAGTGAAAAATGACATTTAATTTAAAAAAAAAAAAAAATTTTTTTTTTTTTCCCCCATGCTTTTCCCCCTTAATTTCGAGTTTCCTTTTTAAAGCCTCAACTTTCAACTGATTTATCTATAGCTGAATGTGTTTTTTTTTTTAAATTTTTATTTTTTTTGATTAGTAACATTTTTCATTAATTTATTTCTAAAAAAAAATTTCCATCCCGCAAAGTACTGTTATAAATGTAGTCAAAAATACAAAACATTAAAAAAATTTTAAGTTTGTGGGGCCAGAGGCAGGGGGTTTGGGACAATTAAGTAATGAGGCTTTTTTTTTTCCCCCGGCTGGGGGAACCTTTGGAAATTCCCTTTTTTCCCGGCTTTCCCCCATTGATATATGTACCATCGCTCTAGCTTGTTGGGCCCCGCCTGCTGCGCCCAAGTTGAGTAGAGTGTTTTAAAAATTTTTTCTTTAACAAAAATGGAAAAACAAAATTTAAAGAGCAAGGGGTCGCGAAAAAAAATTTGGGAAAAGGGGAAAAACCACCCCACCCCGTTTGATCGAGTTATTACAGGCGATGGGGCGGGTTTTTTAATACCCCCGGAAATTATGCTTGAGAATGAAGATTCTATTCCGGGACCAACTATGTACCCCCGGCCAAATGCCTGTTCATTGAAAATTTTCCAAACATCCCTCCTAATAGTCCCCCAGAGTTGTCGTTGCACGAAAAATAATTTTTCCCTCGCTGGTTTAAAAAAGGGGGAAAAGAGAAAAATATTTGTTTTGGGTGACTTTAATCTTTTATCGTCTGGTCTGGTTGTTCGTATAGTCCTGCTCTTTTTCCCTTTCCCAAATTTTTCGTTTTCCCGGGAGTTTTTCTCATTGATAGCTTGTTTGGGGCCCAAATCTGATACAAATCAATTTTAATTCAAAAAAGTCTCGATCGATTTTTGACCTAGTCTTTCTTAGTGAAAATTTTTAAAATTTAGGATTCTTGATGGATTTTTTTCCAAATTATTTCCAGCCACCATCCACTATTACCAAAAAAGGTTTGAGGGGGATATTTATCTTTTCCCCCCCGTAAAAACCAATTGATTTGGTTTTAATTTTGCATTTTGCACTTTGAAGGCTCAACAATCAGTTTTTTGAAAAAAAAGGGGATGATTTACTATCAACTTGATACAGCTAATAGTTTTCCATTTTTAAGAAAATCAATCCAGGGAATTTTTTGTAAATTAATATCCCTTTTTCCAAACAATAAAAACCATAAAGTTGCCTTGGTAAATAAGGACCTTAAACGTCTAAAAATCTTAGAAATAAATATTTTAAAAAATTTCTCTTCAACTAAATCTCATTTTTCCTTTGTTCAAATCAGCACTACAAAAAAACTGTTTAATGAATTGGATAAGTCTCTCTATAAAAGGTTTGTTAATAGTACGGAGTATACAATTAAGTCGAACCCTAAGTTTTTTTGGAACTTTGTAAAATCTAAAAGAGCGTGTTTCTTTTTTTTCCTTCCCTTTGTTTTTCGGGGGGTAAAGTCGGCATGCACTCCGGTCGAAATTCCAATTTGTTCGCTGAATTTTTCAAATGAACTAGTTCAAGATGATCCCATAGTTCCACTTTTTCAGCTTTTATAACTTCCCATCCATAAAAATTTTGGTTTTTGTGTCTTTCCCGGACGAATTTTTTGGGCCCTTTTGGGGAATTAAGTCCCCCGTCCAAATTGATTTGGGGGGTTTTTTGCCCGTTTTTTTAAAAAAAAGCACTGCCTTATTTAAACCCCTCATGCTTATTTTAAAAGTCCCGCCAAGGGGGGTTTATTTCGACTGGGAAAATTTACATGCATTACCCCCATTCATAAAGGGGGGTAGGAAAAGGATTTATGTCTGCAATTACAGGCCATTTCAAACTCCCTTTCTATTTCGAAAATTTTTATGTTCTGTTAAAAATAAATTATATTTTGCAGTAAAATCAATAATTAATGTCAATCAGCATGGGTTTGGGCCCCCAAAACCCCCACCCCGGGCAAATTTTGCAGTTTTTAGTGATTTGTATGTCTGCATTCTCCGCTGGGTTTCGGGGGAGTGCCCCCCCCAGATTTTTAAAGCCTTTTTTATAAAGTATCACATAATATTCTAATTAAAAAAATTTTCATCACTAGGGTTTCAACCCTTCTTTTATTGGGGTCAAATCATATTTGGGAAAACAAGATTAGTCAATGTTTATGGAGTGTCATCTGATTCATTACTGGGTCTTCCCCCATCCCCCAAGGGGTCTTGAGTCCACTTCTCTTCGTGCTGTTTATCAATGACATTTTCCCCGTTGCTTTTTGCCAACTTTCTGGGTTTTATGAGATGACTTAAAAATTTTTGCATTAATCAATAACACACAAGATTAAATTTTAAACTTTAATGTGATAAATACTTTTCCAAAATTGGGGCCCGAAATGAAACTTTTTTTGAATGTAGGAAAAAGCTCCCCAGATTCCCATGGTAGGGGCGCAACAATTTTTCTTCTAGCTACAGTATTTCTAATTGGGTTTTTTAAAAGGGGGTTTTTGAAAAAAAAAGATCCCTTTAAAAACTTTTTAAAAGGGGTTTTTTAAAATCAACATCCCAATTTAAAACTTCAAAAACTTTTTTTTACTTGGTTTTTTTTAAATTTCCCCAAATTTTTTACCCCACAGTTAAAAACTTAAAATGTTTTTGTGGGGTCCATTTTGGGGAAAGAGTGTTTATTTGGAGACCATATTGCATATCGTCAATTTAACAGGGTCGAGGGGGGTTCAAAAGATCTTTTAAATTTTTGCTCTCCGTCCTTTTAAAATTTGTTGACCCAATAACCCTCGTATAACATCGCGTTTATTGCTTTTTCATCTTAAATCGCTGGAAAATCGAAGGTCCGTTCTTTTTTACCTTTTTATTTTGTCTACAATGTAATTAACGGGGGGAAAATTTACTGTCCCTTTCTTTATTAGGGGAAACCCCCAACTTACATTCCCCCGGGGTTTTCTCCCGATCCATTTCTGCCATTTTTTTACAAAAAAGGGAAAATAATAATTTTGCTGAATATGCTCCCCTCAAGAGGGCTAATGGGGGGGTTTAACTCGATCTCCGGGGGAAAGTTCCAAATTTGGGTTTTTTTCCACCCTAGGATCCTTCAAAACCCCAATTCTGTTTTTATTTGATCTACCTTTTTTACTGTAATTTTATTATTTTAGAATTCTAATATGCATCCTATTTTTTCATTAGCCCGTAAGAATCATTGTTCATAGACTTTATAAATAAAAAAAAATAAAAAAACCCAAACGCCAAAGCCCCAAATGGTTGTTCCGCGTCCCCCCCAAAAAAAAGCTGACATGAGAAAGCGAAGGTGAAAACGATTACCCATTTTTGATAGCCGTTGCCCCAAAAGAATTCGTTCCCCGGGAAAAAACGAATAAGTCTATATTCCCAAGTCAAAAGATTGGAAAACGAGTTAACGGGGGTGCCCCCGACATCGCTCGTAGCTGGATGCTTCATCACGAAACGCGCCGTGACACACTGCCCTCAGGGCCCAGTATTTGGCCCTGGGACGCCGTGTTGCAACGCCGCCTTATTCCCCGACATGTCACCCCGCGATTTTTGTTTCAAAACAAAATCGGTGGTCGAACCCATTTTGAGTCGATTACGGACACCCGGGGGCCCGGGGAGGGGGATGCTAATTCCAGTCAAAGCGTTCCAAAATGTTACGGTGGAAACGCGGAGTCGCTGTTACTGCCCCAGTTTTTTTTGGGGGAGGTAGAAGGTTTTAAATATACTTTTTTGGGGAAACAGTCCATTTTAATTATCCCTTTTTATGTGTTTGGGAAATTTGTCATCGTTTGACTTTATCACCATATTTGCCATTTACCATATTTGTGCTCACTTTTATGTTGTCGCTTGTATTTTGAGATATTTTAATTGAATATTTTGTTGAGAAAGGGGAAAATTTAAAACTTTTCCTAATCGTCACTTGCAGATGATTCATCTGTAATTTTTTACATTTTAACAACTTAGCCCCTTTTTATTGTTCATTCTTTTTTTATTTTTTTCCTTTTTTAAAGGGTTTTTTGGGGTTTTTAAAACGTGGCGTAGGTTTGGAAAAATTTTCCTGTCAGTGTCAACTTTCATTTTGACCCTTTGTAAATTTTTGCTAAAAAGCAAGTTTATTCATTGTCAATGACTTATCGCAATTAAATATTAACAACTTTTTACAAGGGTTTGTTGTGTTCGAAAAAGTTTTATTGATTATTTGGGTTTAACCTTTCAAAACTGGGAACTCTTTTACCCTTTATTAAAATAACCCTTCGGCCAAAGACTTTCTTTGTCTTAAAAAAACGTTGCGCAGACAAACACATAACTTTTGCTAAGTTTATTTAATCATAATTTCAATAAAGGGGGGCGTAGACATTGGGGCATTTTTTTTGAGTTGGAGAGGGATAATAATCGATTCAGTAAAATATGCCCGCAAATGTATAATATTTTTATTTGAGCCATTTCCCAAAAGAACAGAAGTCCAAAAAAACTTTTTTCGAAATGGTCAAATTACTACCAAATAATACAAGAATTTGATCCAATATCCGATCGATATAATCACCCAACAGTGTCGTGTTTGACCCTTAACAATCAAAAAATCTTACTGGATTGTTGGTATAACAGAAGGATAGGAAAACCATTTTGAAAGATCAGTTTGGGCAGGAAAAAAAAAGATCATTGATCCATATCCTAATTTTTTCG
>NW_026094234.1:0-4725 GCF_024586455.1 Bactrocera neohumeralis | reverse complement strand
ATTGATCTCAATTTTAAAATAAGGAAACATATCTCAGAAAAATTTTTACTAAACGATCAAATATATACCCACGGATCAAACCTGTTTGACCAAAAAAAATATCAATTTATAGTAAAAATTTTTTTTTTAGGTATGTCCCTTTATGTCCCCAAAAAAATAAAAAACAAATTTTTTTAATCTAAAATTTGGGCAAAAAAATTTATTTTAAATATACAAATGTAAAGTTCTATTTCAAAAAATTGTAATTTTTTTTCTTTTTTTTACGCTTTACCAAATATGTAAGGTGTTGAAAACACTAAAACTTCCGATAAATAGTTTTTATTAGTACTTATAACACTCTTAAGCAGAGCCTTTGAATAAAAAAACATTGAACTTTAAATTTTTTTTTGAATAATTCAAGAAACTTTAAATTTAATAGAATGTGAAAATGGCAGTTTAACCTTCTTGCTTTTCAACACAAACGGGAATATATTTACAGAACGTGATTTTTCATAAAACGTTAAAATTTAAAGAAGTTGTTTGGGAGTAAGTCTTTCAATGAGAAATGTAAAAAATACTGAACAAACAAAAAAAACAACTTGAACCAGGCGTGATCTGTAAAAAATTTTACTTGAACCCCCTTTAAAATCAATTACTATATAAGCAATCGAAATATTGAGAGCTAGTGACAGTATTACAGGATTGTCCGGAAAGAATGGGATGATTTTTTCCCCCGCGATGACTTCGAGGGGGGCCACCACACCGCAGGGAGTATTTTTAACCCCCAGATGTTAAAATTTTAAAAATCGTGGTTCATGACAGGGGCGGGGCATTTGAACAGCGCAAGGTGTGTGTGAAGATGGTCCCAAAGCTCACTGACGATCCCCTTTTTCGTGAACAGCTCCTAACCAAGGCCGGCATCAAAGTTTCCCCCAGCCGCCCTCAGCCCAGATTGGGCCCCCCCACTTTTTTTCCCCTTTCCCGAAAGGGCCGATGAAAGGCAAGAATTTGGGGACGAGGGGATCCCAAACAGCGTGCACCCCCGCTCTCAATGCTATTCCGGGAATGCCTTCTGTTTAAAAGAGAAGCATCCACCCCCTATACCCGGAAAACTGACGCATCCTTGCTACATCGCAATTCACCCAGCTGACGACGTCATCAACATTCGCAAAACAAGGCCCACGATATCTAACCCAACTGGCTTCAATCAAACCATCCGTGGGGTTTTGGAAAACATTTTGATGCGTCAGTGGGCCCGTTCAAACCACCACCAGTTACCAGTTGATACCTTTCTTCGATAAACCGTTTATTCTAATCTATAATTAAGTTTACCATTATTGAACTAATAATTGTTTTAAAATAAATTATCATTTAATATTTCGATTTTTTAAAAGAAATGTTTTTTACATTAACATCAAACACAATGAAGTGACTAGAAAACCAAATGCAGTGTGTTGGTTCCCCCTGTTCGGCACCCAATTGTTCAGGTCCTTTGAGCTTTACCGATAGGCACCTTTTGGATTTTTCACAAGAAAATCTAAAATTATTAGGAAAAGAATATTTTAAATTTTTTATTACAAAGGCAGTGACAAAAATTAAAAATAAAAGTTGGGGAAAAAACCCAAAAAAAAAAATTTAAAATGGATGACAAAAGATAAAGCAGTATCTATGTATCATAAATATATTATAAAAGGGATAAAACTAAAACTTTTTATATACAAAACATAATTTTATTCATAAACAAAAAAGTTTAAAAAAAAAAAACAGCAGAGGTGTGCAGTGAAATAATAAACATATGTACAAACAATTATCAAAAAAAAATTATTTTCCCAAATTTTTGGGATAAAATTTAAAAAAAAAAAAACACAACATTAAATACATATTAAAAGGGTGTCAACCAAAATTAAAATTAAAAGTAAGAAATAAAAAAAACATAAACCGAGAGAAACCCCTTTTAAAAAACAAAAATAAATCAAAAAACAAACACATTCGGGAAATAAAAGAAAAAAAAGGAATAAAAAACGTGGAAACCTTAAAAAAAACATAAACCCGGGGGAAAAAGTAAAATTAAAAAAGAAAAAACACTACAACGAAACAAAGGGGCGCAACACTTCAAACAAATATATGTACAAAAAAAAAACAAAAGCAGAAGGAAGAACCCGAAAGAGGAACAAAACGCAAAATGCGGAGGGCACATCCAAACATAAACCCCCCGGAACCAAACAAGTCAAAGAAGTATTATATTCCCTCCAACCATGAGCGGGAAAAAAACCAGAAATCAGTGGGAAGAAAGGGTAATCCATGGGGTAATTGGTACTTTAAGTTTAAGAGCAAATTTTAAGTGGTATAATGGATAACATTTTTTCCTATTCGGGTGTCAATGTATATCGTCCCTGCTCTTATCCCCAATCGAGGGCCTGAGCAGGGTTGTTTTTTTAAACAGCGTTGCGGGTGGTTTTTTTTTCCTCCCTTTTAAAATTTAAAAAAAAACTTTTTAATTTTTAAAAATTTTATTTTATTTTTTTTTTTTACATTTTTACAAAAAATGTAATATAATTTATATAAAAATAAAAATATTTTTAAATTTTAAAAAAAATAATTAATATCTGAAAATGATTAATTAAAGAAAGGAATTTATTAAAACCCTAAAAAATAAAATAAAGATTAAACACCTGAAAAAAATAATAATTACATTTAATTTGTAATATCTAAAAAAAAGAAAAGATTAATTAAAAATGATAATAATACTGAAAAAGAAATATTATATAATTTTTAAAGAAAGATTAATTAAATAAAAAAATAAAACCTGAAAAGAAAGTAATTAAATAAAAATAAATAATACGAAAAAAAAGAATAATTTATTGATTATTTTAAAAAAAAGCAAGTATTTGTTTTCTTTATTTTATTGGACCCCCCAAAATCCAATTTTAAAGTAAAAAACCAAATTCAAAATTGATACCGCTTTGATGATAAGCGCGCCTTTCCAATTTTCCCAAAGCTTAAAAATAAATGAAGAATTAGTTTCAAAAAAATTGTTAAAAAAAACCTAAAAACCTTTACACCCTTTTTGTCGTACGAGCCTCCTGTACGATGGAGATCAAACGACAGGGCTTTTAATCTTTTTTTTATTACCCTTTTTGGGATTTTCTATTGTCACTATTGACAATAATGTTTTTTCCTTCGCACTCATTCAAAAAATGGGAGATGAAAGAAATTTTTTTCATCGCTTTTAAAGGTAAAAAAAAAATAACCCGAAAATGTGCGTTTGTTGGTATAGAAAAAAAATTTTAGTTGTATTGGAATATTTGTCTCAAATCCCTGGTTAGGGTTTTTTTTTAATTTATTATATGAAATACATATGTATAACTGAAATCTAAACATGGGGGCCGCAATCCCATTTTAAGGGTTTAGATATTTTTTTGTATAATTTAATAAATATTAAAACCCCCTACTTTTTATGCATATGTAGGTGTTTTTAAAAAATTAACCCCTAAAAAAAAAAATTCAGGTTTTTATTTTTTTTCCATACCCGGGCCAATACCTTTATACTTAAAAGTAATAAACAGGTTTGGGTTTAAAATTAGTAAGCGAAGGCAAAAATTTAAAAATTTTATTACAAAAAAGGCAACAAAAAAAAACCTTTTACAAACATACGTATATGCGTATCTACCTGGTGCAAATATTTTTTTTTAATTTTACATACATATTAGAACATTTGATATAAACATAAGTATATACATATGTACGTATAATAGTGCAAAAAAAAACATCTGGGTTTTCCTATTCCGTTTTCGCGCTCATTTTTTATACTCTCGCAACAAGTTGCTAAGGAGAAATTTTAGTTTTTCACATAACGGTTTTTTGTAAGTCCTAAAACTAAAAGAGTTAGATATAGGGTTATATATACCAAAGTGATCAGGGTGAGAGTAGAGTTGAAATCCGGATGTCTGTCCGTCCGTCTGTCCCTCCGTCCGTGCAAGCTGTAACTTGAGTAAACATTGAGATATCATGATGAAACTTGGTACACGTATTTCTTGGCTCCATAAGAAGGTTTAGTTCGAAGATGGGCAAAATCGGCCCACCCCCGCCCACAAAAAAGGCGGAAACCGAAAAAATTATAAAGTGTCATAACTAAGCCAAAATAAAAATATTTAAAAGAGATTTCAAAAAAGGGGCGCATTAGGGAGGGGGGATATTTGGGCGTAATTTTTTTGGGAAAAAAAGGGGGGGCCCCGCCCCCCACTAAAAATTTTTTACGTATCTCGGGAAAATACTTGGGGTTTTCAACCCCTTACAGAATCGTTTTCTTCAGGCATTTCCCTATACAGTTCAAAAAAAGGAAGAAATCGGATAATAACCAGCCCACCTCCCTAAAAGGTTATGTTGAAAATCACTAAAAGTTTAAAGGACTAACAAAAAACGTCAGAAACACTAAATTTTACGGAAGAAATTGCAGAAGGGGCTGCACCCGGGGTTTTTTTTAAAAAAAAAATGGGCGTGGCCTCGCCCACTTATTTGGGCCCAAAAAACCCTTCTGGGAAATACTATACCGATTTCAATGAAATTCGGTATATAATATTTTCTTAACACCCTGATGACATGTACGATATATAGGTGAAATCGGTTCCCAACCACGCCTTCTTCCAATATAACGCTATTTTGAATTCCATCTGATGCCTTCTCTGTATAATATATACATTAGGAAACGAAAATACAATTCAATACTCAAAGTACACAAATTGATCT
>NW_026094233.1:0-5055 GCF_024586455.1 Bactrocera neohumeralis | reverse complement strand
TTAAAACCCCAAAATGCGGTTGTGGGGAATATAATACATATACGGAAATGTTTGAATACATTAGGGTGTTCGTTTCATTCCAAGCTCTTGAAATCTTAAAAAAATCTGCAACATACAAAGCTTATTATAAAAATTAAAATCAATTAAAGTTATGCATAATATGTAGGTATACTCATAGAATACACCATGTCGTATGAGCAACACATAATGTATATGGTCCTTTGATGTACAACTCTGACTGAGTATAATTTTTAACGGAATATTGTTAGGAAAAATGTAACTCAGGACTTTTAATAGAGCAGAAAATTTTGTGTTGGAAAATCACTTTCTCGAAGTTCTAAATTTTCAATCCAAAATATCCAAAAATCTCTTGTTAAATACCTGAAAAAAGAAATTAACAGGGTGTTTCCATTGAATAACATTTTTTAGGTTTAAAACTTGAATGTTTGCTTTCCATAAAAGTTTTAGCAACATTATCTCAGAAATTGACAGCAAGAAAAATTAAATGATTTGGAACGTGTATTGATGCCAATTTGTTATTTGCATATACTATTTATGCACAGACAACACTCAAAACTTGCCATAAACGATGGTATCTGGCAAGCATTCTTTTTGATGGGAGGTGATGGGCCATAAAAGGGTAACTAGCAAGTTATAGGTGTTGTAAAACTTTATATTTATGGCTTATGCTTAACCCTTTAACTGTCCGTGTATAACTTTAACTTTGTAATCTCTCACAAGTGTAAGAAAATATGAAAAGTGAATTTTGTAATGCGAAGATAGAGTTTGGGAGATATTATACAATATGGCTTTGCAATTATGAAATGCGTATGAAACCTTGGTTTATAAAGTGACAAGAAAAAGCTTAGCTCCATTTACCCTTCACAAATGCAAAAGGTTCCATAAAAACACTAGATTCCGATCTTTCAGTTTGTATGACAGCTATAGCATATGGTGGTTGTTCGATATCAGATGTTTCGCGAGTTTGAATGTAAGCACAACAGTTAAAAATGAAAAATTTTACTGAGTCTTACTTGTAGCAGTAATAGAATAATTTCTAAAAATAGTTTTTGGCCACCATTTAAAACACTGTTCGAATAAGTGCATATAAACCATGTAAATTATACCCTGAAAATTTCGCAAAATCATCGATTTTTGAAAATCAGCACCTTTTTGGGAGTGGTAAGTGAATAAGTTTTGTTTGCAGATTATTAAAGTTGAACGTTTTCCGCGTTGTGTCACACTGTGATGAAATATTTCTAAAATGAGGTATGCTTCCGATTTGCGAAATTTTCGGGGTCCACTTGACGTGATTTGACCCACGTACTACTTATTTACTCTGTACCTCTTAAAGGATGTTATTCCAATGCTTTGGTAATAAAACCTCATTATCCATCTAAAAACAAAAATTAGGTTATTTTGCATTAGAAAGATAGACTTAAACTTTAAGGAACGACATTCTATACAAAATTTTACATTCTGCAAAAAAGATAGATTAAAGTAAAAGTTATTTGCAGTTAGAATATTATTCATACAAGTGGTGTACTCTGTGTTACTCATACGCCATGGCGTACTCAATGAATGTGGTATATTTAATGTGTAACCTTAACTGCATATAACTTTCAAGGAAATGTTTTATGAAAAAAAAATTATGCAGAATTTCCTTTAGTGTGGAAAGTCATTACTTTCTAAAGTTGCAATTTTTTTGATTTGGAAATTAAAACTTTATTGCAAAGAATCAAAAAATTCCATATATAATACTTTTTATCTTTAATTGCATAGACACCCGCTTACGCGGTTAAAGTCGAGTTCTACCCTATAACCCTAAGGTAGGATGGTGCGCCTTCTCGCTTTAGCTCGCCTTCAAATAGATATTCACGAAGAACCAATTCAGTATTGACGATGCATTACGTGGTGCAGAAATAAGTGTTGTCTACCCATAATTCCCGTCTTTTTTTAAGAAGATATATTTTTACATATTTTACCTACCAATTAAAAAAATTTATGCTGAAAGAACGAGCTCAATCAACTTAATTTTCCAAGGTTTGTGTATGCTATTTCATTTTGGTTTTTTTTGTTGCCTTGCGGAAGTAAATGCTCATGGTGTCTCCACTACCTTAAGTATTCTGAAAGTTATTGACGGTCGGTGATTTTGCATTTATGAACGCTTTTCACATCTTTTTCCCGGTCCACATACACAATAGGGCGAATTCATTCACACTTTCGATGATCTGTTTATACCACTGTGCTCACTCTGACGCAGTATTATGAAAAGTAAAAAAATTTTGTGTTGGCATGCACTTTCAACAGACAGATATGTATCTGCAGGGTTGAATATTAAGCTGAAATTTCGTTGAAAGTTTTGTCATAATATATAAGGCGCAACATTCATATCGAGAGTAAAGTGAGCTATTTGTATACTCTTGCAATATGTTGCTATATATTATAGCAGTTTTGATCCCCTATTGGTTGTGTGTATCACCTAAAATTAATCGAGTTTGATATAGAATATTGCTCCAACCCCCACTGTACCGAATATTTCGACCCCAGCGAATTTCCAGGTGACTTTATACCTCATATGGGAGTTATCTCTATGAAAATGAGAGAGTGTGTTTCACTAATGTTAATGCATCTTTGTTTTAAAATATACTTCAACTAGCTTCCATATAACAAACATATTATATCCTGGTGACTTTTCTCCAAATAAAAAAAGAGCAATCGATTTAAATTTTTACAGTTTATTTTATACACTTATGAAAGTACAAAAATATTTTTCTGTTAAATAAAAAAAATGTTTAACAATATTAAAAATGGCGTCCAAACAACGGTATCTTAAAAGATGACTGCCGGGTGCTGTTGTTGATTTTGAAACATAAAAACCAAATAAATTATTAATCAGTAGGAGTGCAGCTATCGCTGGGACTACAACCAAAAAAAAAAAACTTGAAAATTAAAAAATTTCGCGCTTTTTAAGTTCAGATTCTGAAAACAGCTATTTTGGACCAGTTTTATATCGAAAAAAATCGAAGTTCTTAAAATTAAAATTTAGATATAGATTATTAAATAGATCTTGATCTTATAAACACCATATTAAAGTGTCAAGTTTTGAGATAAATGGCGTACAAAGCATCCATTCATTGAGCCCTCGACCGCACTTTACCACACTAAAACGGCTTTAGAAGCACAAACCTAATGTGAATATCTTCAAAATCTTAAATCTTCAGGATATTCTTAAAAGATATAATTTCGTTCTATCAAGCAAAAAATAATCGATTTTTGAGAATTCTGAAACCACAGGACCCACTTAATGGTTACATAGTTATACGGACTTAAGATATTGCTTTATTAAATTCTATAACACCTCTAGAATATTGTCTTAAATTTTCCAAATTGATATGGGTAGTTTCACTTGAATACAGCTTTAGGTTGTGCGTTTGTGTTTCTCGGAACTGTGTTTTTGAAGTGGGTGTGAATTTCTTGAAACTACTCAACCTATCTTCACGAAGCTTTACACAAGGCTTTGAGATACAACTTTTAGAGACTTGGACGAAGAATTTGTTTTCGATTACAACTATTTGCGAAAACAATGTCAAAAATTTTCACTGAAATTTTAATGATTTTGTAAAAATGTCTGCCAAAAATCCAATTTTCAGTTTTTTTGCCTTCTTCCAAGTTCTACGTTAAGGTTTTAACTAAAACATGTAATTTTTTCACTTTAGATTATACTTTTTTCGAGGGGTTACCGGTATGGCGTCACAATGACCGAGTTTAAAATATTTTTTTGAAAAATTTCGCATTTTTTTGTTATAGTGTAAGTACGTTTGTAACAAAAAAAAAAATCAAATAAAGTATTTAATTTTTTTTGAGCAAAAACTGTTGAAAAAATACTGTTTTTACCTGAGGAAACCCTTTTAGGTATTATCCTGATTGTGATTTTTGCAAGTTGAAGAGGAAAAAACCTGTTTGATTTAAAGATTTTCCCAAAAATAACCAAAGAGCTGGCTGAACGAAACCAGATAAAATTGCTTTACAAAGCCCCCCGAAAGTGCTTGTGCAAGTAAAATATCTAAAAAATTTGGGCACTTTTAAAAATCAATATTGGCAAAAAAACACTTGATTGGACACACTTTCCTATTTGAAGGGTTTTAAATGAATGGTTGTTTTAAAAAAAAGATTTCGCATTAGACAACTCACGAAATAATATTTTCCTCAAATTTATGAAGGGTTAAGGGCATGATTGGTTGGGTAAAATCAGACAACGTTGTGAGACGTAGAAAACGAAAAAACGCCAAAGATAAAAAAACGTGAAGGCATCCGAAATATGTTGCACAAAACATATGCATGTGGATATGAGATATTGTTTGGGCTTGCTTTTTGGAGATTAACATTTTATTATTATACATCTATATGGCCTTTTACAAAGTTAGACGGCCATTTCGTGTCGCCTTCAGCCTTCTATAGTGTACAGAGATTTATGGTGTGGAATGAGTCTTTTAGGTATGTCCTGTATATACGTCTCCCTCGTTTTTTATAAAGCCTTTAAATTTTTTCACAGATTATTGTCCAAGACAACGGTACAATTTCCAAGAAAGTTTCCCGATCCACAACCTTTTAAATATATCTGTCATAAAAACTGAATGCTAGAACGTTCTTCATTACATTATTTTTTATTTTGGGCTGCAGGAAAATATATTTTCATTAAAAGACAATAATTTTGGCGCAGCCGTAAAAATTGGGGAAAAGATGAATGAACATTTTCAAATTTTTTGTGTTCCGATTTTATAGCGAAAGTCACAGCGTTAGAGACCCTGAAACTTGAACGCGGCACGTTTCCCCAGCCACGTGCGAACCCCTTCATTACTTCACTTTCCAACGCACATTCGAGCAAAGTTTGTTTGGGGGGCGCAACGTAAAAAACGTAGGGAAAATTTTTAACCAATGTATTGGCATAAAATGAGCTGAAAAGGAAGGTGAAATATTAAAGGTTTTTTAAAACGTGGCTTTTGGGAGGGACTGGGGTCCATCACTGAGTAAAATTATATATTTCGACCCAAA
>NW_026094232.1:0-4699 GCF_024586455.1 Bactrocera neohumeralis | reverse complement strand
AATGGACCCGATTATTGTGCAATATTCATGAAAAAGGAAAATCAAAAAAAGATTAATTACTGCAGGGATGCATCTGAATAAAACCTGCCACATACAAACTTACAGAATACGGTTTAAATTTTTGGAGCGTTGAATTTGCATTCACGCTTATAATATGATTGCCACGGGGCCCAATTCAAAAAAGTTGTGTTTTGGTTTGCAGTGAATGGCCAATTAAAAATATGCATATGTATATAAGGTGTATCCACGCCGAACTTGTTAATCCAGTAATTCGTTAGTTGTAACTTCGTTAAAACATAATTGGAACATACTTTTGGTCTACCTCACTAGTGGGTGAAAATTTTTTTCCCAAAACAGCTGATTCACTACCGAGTAACAAAACAAAGCTGTCAATTTAGATTTTCGGTTCTTTATACTTATATAATAATATAATACCCAACGTTTACCCTCCCCCCCAAACCGACGCGGGGGGCGTTTATGTTTCTTTTTCAGATGAAAAAAGAGATCTGGCACATCAACATTTTTTTTTACTTCGCAAGAAGTTGCGTGGGGTATAATAATTGTGTTAACAGATAAAAAAGAGTTATTTGTCTCAGAAAAAACCGGATGGGAGAGATGTTTGTATGTCTGTATATGTTTTTTAAAAGCGACAACTTATTAGAAAATGCGATATTTATTAACATCTTAACATTTTATGTAAATATCACACAGAGACCTAAGTCTAAATCGAGTGCCAGATTAAAAAAGGGGCCTACTTGGGCACACCAAATGAGAAAAAAATATCTACCAGATAAATTCTGCTTATTTTAACATTTATATTCCTTTCCCTTTTTTTTCATTTTTGTTAGGGGGCTGATTTAAATAGAATTTTTTATATTTTTTCGACACAGGGGTCGATCTAACGATTTAACGTGTCAATTGCTGTAAAATTAATCTCGTTAATAATATTTATTATTGCTGATATTCATTACTCCGGTACCTCGCATTCTTCAATTTTGGAATATGGTAATGGAAAATTGCCCATGATATGATGTTAATGAACACTTTCTAATGACTGATATAGTATGTATGTATATTTATTCGTGTAATTGTTCATCTGCAGGCATTTTAATGTTACCGGGTAAAAAGCAATTTGGATGGCAGACACAAGAATCCACGGATGTACTATAGTGGAGTAAAACGAGTAAAAAACGAAAAACTCTGGAATAAAGAGAGAGAAGTCTTAGCAAATACTTCCAAAGTTAGTAAGTTTTTCCATGCCAGGACTTGCTATTGTCAAGAACAGAGAAATTGGTATTAAACACAAATTCACTGCAGAACAACGGCAGCGGAAATGAAGCGATACAGCAACTACAGTGTTTCGGAACGTAAAGAGAAAAATTAGAATTATTAAAATGTTATTGGGTTTTGGGGAAAATGCACTTACTGAAACAATTACGTTTTTGGTAAACAATGGTCAAAAAAATCACATTGGAAAAAAGGGGTTCTCAAGCTTTTTTTTTCCATCAGATAATTATAGCATCCTGGAAAAAAAATTATTATTGTTATTAAATTTTGTCATTGGTATGATTTTTAGTGGGGGCCCCAAAAAACCCACACCCCCATTGGGGTTTTTTTCGCCTTATTAGTTTTTCGAACGGATTTTTGGCTACCAGATATTTGTTAAAGACCGGTATATTCTTGAGCCATTTTTGAGTTTTTGGCCAAAATTTCCCAAAAATCACGATAATTTCCCTCACTTCGTAAACTCCCACAGACTATCCTGAGCTCGAGAAAAAAAAAAAAAAATTTTTTTTGTCTATTTCGAATGTCATCCTCTGCTAAACAAAAAAAGGGGAAAAAATTTAACTTGGCCTTAAAATTGACAACACTCATCTACAGATCGATAAGAAGCGACATGGATAAGAAAATTTTGTTTCCGTATATGTAATATTTTTTTCAATAATGTTTTAATTTACAACTCTTATGTTTATAAGGTGGTTTGAACCTTTTCCCCTAATATAATATTTGCTTTCCCTCTGTGAGTTTTTTTAAAGATTTCGGGTGAGCAACAAAATTAAATCGACCCATTTCCCCCTAAACCATCAAATACCTCTACAATTTTCCCGGGGGAATCCGTTTTGATTTGTCCTACTTTCGGTGAAATTATAAAAACTTCAAAATGAATTACTGCATACAAACGTGTATAATTTTTTATTTTTTTTTATGATTTTTAAATATAAAAAAAACAAAATTGGGCGTAGCAAAGCATTTGGTAATTACATTTGTGGCTTTTTTAAATTTAAATGCTAAATAAACCCTTCCCAAAAAGTTAAAAAAAAATTCTTTTTTGATTTAAATGGAAATGTTTTCCCGGGTAAAACTGAAAAAGCTGATGTTGTGCGTAATTTTTTAAACATTATTTTTTAACAACCTTTTAAAAAAAAATTTTTTAATTTTTTTAAAAATTATCTTATTTATTTAATTAAAAATTCCCCTTAACTTTAATATTTTTTAAGAGGATAAACACACCGGGTGTAAATCAGATAAAAAGTGTCTGCTAAATTAAATTTTTTTAAAAAGATTTTTTTGGGTTTTTTTTTTTCAATATCCCCTTTTTTCAGAGTGTTTTAAAGGGGAAACGGAATAAGTTCTCCTTCGAAGATTAATTTCCTTACTGAGAACATATACTGGGATGGCCGATAAAAAAAATAGGGTTCGATGATTGGAACTGCTTGCCCAGTTTCGCCGCTGTTAAGACAAACATTCATATGGGGTGCAAATCGTATCAAAAGGGTTTTGCGGGTGTACGAGCCCAAATTCAAATTAACCTATAGTATATTTGAATACATAACATAAGGTGGGGAATTTTTTTATGAATTCAAAAAACTCAGGTGCGGGGGGGCGACACTCAAAAAAATGTATTTTCTTGAAATTTTCTGCAAAAAAACTTGAACTTTTGAATTTCTTCTGTTTTCCATCTTTCCCTAAAAAAAAGTGTTAAAAAGGGCACTAATGTTTCATTTTTCTTCAACTTTGTCGCCATTACTTGCAGACCTTACTTTCCTTTTGGTTTTAAAACCCATACATAAAATTTTGGGGATAACTAAATTTGACATTTTTGTTCGACGTTGGGTTTTTTAATGAAAAATGTGTAAAAAAAGAAAATTTCCTCCACCAGTCCTAAATGCACAACATTAAATGGATTGAAAAACCAAATCAAATCAAATTCTCAAACAGAATACGAATGAATCAGCAAAAAAAACCGAAAATAATTATCGATCGATTTCAAAATCTAAGCCGTTATTTTCTGCTTTGGTTGTGATAAAGCTCATAAAAAAAATATGTATTTACATACATACATAAAAGTGGCGGACCTGTCCACTCCTCTAAGGTCCCCGGGAAGTTTTTCTAGTCATGATTCTTCTTTTAGAAACAATTTTAACCCAAAAGTCACGCAACGATATTTCTTTTTTTTTATTTAGATTTGGATATATTCCTTAATTTTCAATTTTTTTTTCCCATACGTTTTATATGCAATTTTTTATATTTTGCAATAAAGTTCTTTTTCTCGAAAAAAAATTTCCCCTAAAACTTTAAATGAATTATATTATAATAAAGAATTTCCCCTTTAAAAAAAAGTCGAAATATTTTTTTAATAAAGACTTTCCCCTTTAAAAATTTTTACGCTTTTTAAAAGTTATGCAATAAATTTTGGATCCATAAAACACACCATGTCATGAGCAATATTCAATGTACTTGTACATATAAACCGCTTGATGAATCCCTTCAGGTCTTTTGGGATTATATTGGGTACATTAAAATTTTTTTCAGAAGCCCCAGTGGTAAGAAAAACATTTTTAAGTCGAACGATGCCAAAACTTTTTTGAATAATCCTACGTTTTTTTTAAATTTTAATTTTTGAATATTGAATGGCGGGAAAAGGTATAAAAAACCCTACACTTCAGCTTGTTAAACCAGTTTTCTATGATTTTATATTTGCTTATTAAGTTAGTTACAAAAAAAACTCAATTTAGGTTAAGGGTTTTGTAAAAAGGGTGATTTTTCTGAGGCCCACTAATGCCCGTTAGGCAGCTAAAGGGGGGTTTTCTGTTATGATACCCAGAAATACGTGGGATTGGGTCAAAAAAGGGCGTTCCCCCTAGAGCCAGTCACACATTTATTGAACTTGTTAATATCTACTCCACCCGGGTTCATTCGTGGAAATTCAACTGAGATGCCCTTTAAGCTTAGTTTGTCGAAAGCCGGACAGTGGACGGAAAAAATGGAAAATTGTTCCCCCCCCCCCCAAAAAATTTAACCCACAAATGCACGAATACAGGCGAACAGCTGCTCTTTGCCATACTGATGGGATTTGGGTTAGGGGGTTCTTCCTCACTAGCTCATCGGGTTTGCAGTTCCGGGCGATTTTGCCTTTCGCAGGCATCCCGACAATATTAATAGTACTGTGAGGTCCTATCTTCTTGACAAGTCCTGAGCTCACTCCCCCAAGGGGCAAAAAACATTAATGTACAACAGTTCTAATATCTGATATCGGAGTGGATACATACCTTCCTAAAAGAAGCCGAATTACTTCTGTTGCCACTTTAATTTTCTTAAAGAAAGCAGTGGCTTAGCCGACCGAAACGAAAGTTGATTGAGAGGTCCCCCCCCCTCAACCTTTTCCCCCTTTAACTCCGATTTATCCGTAAAAAAAGTT
>NW_026094231.1:0-3274 GCF_024586455.1 Bactrocera neohumeralis | reverse complement strand
AGCCATACCGGCACTGCATTTGGAAGAATTTGACAATCTTATATTCAGGTATAAAGTCGATTTTCTTGTATATACACATTTAACAGTCGATATTGGGTTGCTTCAAATCATTACTTTAACATATTTAAGTTAATTAACCTTCTTCATCTTACTGAAGTTCATATAAAGCCATAACGGCAGTGCATTTGGAAAAATTGACAATCTTATATTCAGGTATAAAGCCAATTTTCTTGTATATACACATTTAGCAGTCGATATTGAAATGCTTCAAATCATTACTTTAACATATTTAAGTTAGTTAACCTTCTTCATCTTACTGAAGTTGACATAAAGCCATAACGGCAGTGCATTTGGATGAACTCGACAATCTTATATTCAGGTATAAAGTCGATTTTCTTGTATACACACATTAAGCAGTCGATATTGAGTTGCTTCAAATCATTAATTTAACATATTTAAGTTAATTTACCTTCTTCATCTTACTGAAGTTGACATAAAGCCATAAAGGCAGTGCATTTGGAAGAATTTGACAATCTTATATTCAGGTATAAAGTCGATTTTCTTGTATATACACATTTAGCAGTCGATATTGGGTTGCTTCAAATCATTACTTAACATATTTAAGTTAATTAACCTTCTTCATCTTACTGAAGTTGACATAAAGCCATAACGGCAGTGCATTTGGAAGAATTTGACAATCTTATATTCAGGTATAAAGTCGATTTTTTGTATATACACATTTAGCAGTCGTATATTGAGTCGATATTGTGCTTCAAATCATTACTTTAACATATTTAAGTTAATTAACCTTCTTCATCTTACTGAAGTTGACATAAAGCCATACCGGCACTGCATTTGGAAGAATTTGACAATCTTATATTCAGGTATAAAGTCGATTTTCTTGTATATACACATTTAGCAGTCGATATTGGGTTGCTTTAAATCATTACTTTAACATATTTAAGTTAATTTACCTTCTTCATCTTACTGAAGTTGACATAAAGCCATAACGGCAGTGCATTTGGAAGAATTTGACAATCTTATATTCAGGTATAAAGTCGATTTTCTTGTATATACACATTTAGCAGTCGATATTGAGATGCTTCAAATCATTACTTTAACATATTTAAGTTAATCAACTTTCTTCATCTTACTGAATTTGACATTAAGCCATAACGGCACTGCATTTGGAAGAATTTGACAATCTTATATTCAGGTATAAAGTCGATTTTCTTGTATATACACATTTAGCAGTCGATATTGGGTTGCTTCAAATCATTACTTTAACATATTTAAGTTAATTAACCTTCTTCATCTTACTGAAGTTGACATAAAGCCATAACGGCAGTGCATTTGGAAGAATTTGACAATCTTATATTCAGGTATAAAGTCGATTTTCTTGTATATACACATTTAGCAGTCGATATTGGTTTGCTTCAAATCATTACTTTAACATATTTAAGTTAATCAACCTTCTTCATCTTACTGAAGTTGACATAAAGCCATAACGGCAGTGCATTTGGAAGAATTTGACAATCTTATATTCAGGTATAAAGTCGATTTTCTTGTATATACACATTTAGCAGTCGATATTGAGTTGCTTCAAATCATTACTTTAACATATTTAAGTTAATCAACCTTTTTCATCTACTGAAGTTGACATAAAGCCATACCGGCACTGCATTTGGAAGAATTTGACAATCTTATATTCAGGTATAAAGTCGATTTTCTTGTATATACACATTTAGCAGTCGATATTGGGTTGCTTCAAATCATTACTTTAACATATTTAAGTTAATTAACCTTCTTCATCTTACTGAAGTTGACATAAAGCCATAACGGCAGTGCATTTGGAAGAATTTGACAATCTTATATTCAGGTATAAAGTCGATTTTCTTGTATATACACATTTAGCAGTCGATATTGAGTTGCTTCAAATCATTACTTTAACATATTTAAGTTAATTAACCTTCTTCATCTTACTGAAGTTGACATAAAGCCATAACGGCACTGCATTTGGAAGAATTTGACAATCTTATATTCAGGTATAAAGTCGATTTTCTTGTATATACACATTTAGCAGTCGATATTGAGTTGCTTTAAATCATTAATTTAACATATTTAAGTTAATTTACCTTCTTCATCTTATTGAAGTTGACATAAAGCCATAACGGCACTGCATTTGGAAGAATTTGACAATCTTATATTCAGGTATAAAGTCGATTTTCTTGTATATACACATTTAGCAGTCGATATTGGGTTGCTTCAAATCATTACTTTAAAATATTTAAGTTAATTAACCTTCTTCATCTTATTGAAGTTGACATAAAGCCATAACGGCAGTGCATTTGGAAGAATTTGACAATCTTATATTCAGGTATAAAGTCGATTTTCTTGTATATACACATTTAGCAGTCGATATTGAGATGCTTCAAATCATTACTTTAACATATGTAAGTTAATCAACCTTTTTCATCTACTGAAGTTGACATAAAGCCATACCGGCACTGCATTTGGAAGAATTTGACAATCTTATATTCAGGTATAAAGTCGATTTTCTTGTATATACACATTTAACAGTCGATATTGGGTTGCTTCAAATCATTACTTTAACATATTTAAGTTAATTAACCTTCTTCGTCTTACTGAAGTTGACATAAAGCCATAACGGCAGTGCATTTGGAAGAATTTGACAACCTTATATTCAGGTATAAAGTCGATTTTCTTGTATATACATATTTAGCAGTCGATATTGAGATGCTTCAAATCACTTTACTTTAACATATGTAAGTTAATCAACCTTTTTCATCTACTGAAGTTGACATAAAGCCATACCGGCACTGCATTTGGAAGAATTTGACAATCTTATATTCAGGTATAAAGTCGATTTTCTTGTATATACACATTTAGCAGTCGATATTGGGTTGCTTCAAATCATTACTTTAACATATTTAAGTTAATTAACCTTCTTCATCTTACTGAAGTTGACATAAAGCCATAACGGCAGTGCATTTGGAAGAATTTGACAATCTTATATTCAGGTATAAAGTCGATTTTCTTGTATATACACATTTAGCGGTCGATATTGGTTTGCTTCAAATCATTACTTTAACATATTTAAGTAAATTAACCTTCTTCATCTTACTGAAGTTGACATAAAGCCTTAACGGCAGTGCATTTGGAAGAATTTGACAACCTTATATTCAGGTATAAAGTCGATTTTCTTGTATATACACATTTAACAGTCGATATTGGGTTTCTTCAAATCATTACT
>NW_026094230.1:0-4736 GCF_024586455.1 Bactrocera neohumeralis | reverse complement strand
GAATATAAATCGAAAATGTGACTAAACACATTTTGTAAATCTTAGGCCGAAAACGAGTCAGCCAACGTATCAACCAAAAAGTACCAAAAGATGTGAATATTTTGCAAAGCCAAACATGGGTTTATGAAAATAACGTCGAAACTGTCCAGCAATTTACCGAATGACCCTCCAAAAATAGCGGAAATTAAAAAAATGCTGATTGTACTAAAAATGTCAATTTTTTTGTTTTCGTCAGTTCGATTAAATTTTTGATCAGATGGTATTAACCGGTAACTGGTTGTCTTCTTGAATCTAATGGGTGCATATTGACGTTATATGTATGTGAAGTGGACTTATAGCCTTTTCCAGGCTGTAAACTCGGTTAAGTGCACTGATAAAATAGCAATCAGCTGATGAAATGTAATCATTTAAAAAAATCAAGAACACAAGCAAGTATAACAGCTGATCGTTAGTTGAGCGAGTAGCCCGATGTGAAAGGCAAAAACTGGTTTTCAATTATAAATCTTAACGTACTAAATTAATTTGGTTGTGCGAAAAGGCTATTAGTAGATGTTTTGGCCCATTTCTTCTGCTTAATGCAGTTCAATTGTCAAGTAATTTAAGATGATGTTTCACTTTGAATTCGGAACATTTTGATATTTATTATACTTGGTGCAAACGTATTGGGAAAGTATTAAAATTGAACTAGAAAACCCTAACACATTAGAAGACTAAATTTAACTGAAACAACACTTTCAATTTAAAGACAAGACAAATTCTAAACCAAAAGTTTACACAGGTCCAACAAAGGCAAAAAAATGACGGCATGTCATGCACAGAGAGAGCCTGTTAATAACAAATTCCACCATTCACCAAATTTGAAGGATAACTTTGCGAATTCAGCAACTAATGCTTGAAGAAACTGGACTGACAAAGCATACATACGTACATATGTATGAAAAAACTGGAAAATGCTGCCTGGTATACCATCATTTACAGTCTGTCAAAAATAAGAGCGTGCGTGTTAATTTTATAAAAAAATTATTTTATGAAACTTTCATATTTATATGTACATTGTACACATTACAAACAATGATGCAATTTGGTTCAGTCACACCGGCGTCGATAATTGCCTCATTTCCGAGGCATGCTTTCTAATTAATCTAATCATCTAATTGACGGCATTTCTAGTGGCAGGATCTTCAGATCCGACGAATTTCAAGAAAAATGCTTCAGTGTATGGCGCCTTCCCCGAAACTTCTGTTCAAATAAACCCACATTTTTAATAGGGGTTTTCATCGGGCCACTGCGACGGCCAATCCAATGTAACGATTCCAGATTGAGTTTTCCACTGATTACAGAGCTTGCTGCGGTGTTTAGGATCGTTGTCCCCTGCAGAATCCAATCTTCTATTTGTTCTGGATGAACCATCGCCTGGCAGATGGTGCAAAGTTTCTTTGCAGATTTTTATCATTCTCTCGGCGTTTTAGGTTGTCAGTAAAGAGGTACAAAAGTGCCGAATCCCTGCTTTGAGAAGCAGCCCCAAAGATGCACCTTTATTCCTTGTTTTACGGTCCGCTGAACAGGCCTATTGGTGGAAGTTGACCAGGCTCGCGTGAGAATGACATTTTCAAAATCACTATCAATATTCTCATGCGCCCAAGCGAGTCGCTTTGTCACAAGTTTTTCAGTCAACAGAGGCTTCTTCATTGTGTTGCGCCATTTCAGATCATGAGTATGAAGAAGGGTTCGGATAGTTTCGTAGGATATATCTAAACCTTTTGCCATTAAATTAGCTTGACCTTCCCGCAGTGTTAAGGCAGAATTCCGCGAAAACAGATTCACTATTCTTTTTCATCTTTTTGTTCACTTTTTCCTATCAACCCACGTTCTTGTAAATCATCATCGACATTTAGCCACTATATATCGCTGTATCCACTTCTTGTACAAAAAGTCTTCGACTTTCTTTCAAAAAAGATCAACGACAACTGAGCCTTTGCTGACAATGCATCACGGACAAAGCTTTCCTCATCGGCTCGCGAAGGAATTTCATTAACTGTCGGTAAAGTCGACCACACCTCTACTTGACAGACTGTAAAGACTAAGAAGAGTAAAGTTCCTTGCTGCGCGTAAAGGATGCGAATGAGCTCAAATGCTGAATGAGGCCAAACAGTCTGGTTCCGAATGGTAGAAGGATAGCCTGGAGCAAGTCGTGCCGTGAGTGCCTTTCTCCGTATATGGGGTTTCGACCTTTGGCAGCAGGTTTCGCTTAAGGTAGATAATACGCACTCTGCCACAATGCCTGGAAGACGATAAATGTTCACCTGCATTAAAGTCACACGTGTGCGGGGTGTCTACATAGATTATTTGTGAATCATTCTATTTTTCTGACATGACATGAGAATATGGAGAATTTTTAGCGCATGCCACGACTGCCAATGCCATATAAGTACATATGTAAGTAGTTCTACACGAATACGTATATTCATCGGTAGCGCCGGAATGTTAGCCGTGCTGCAAAAGGTGCTTTCAGAGTTAGTAGGTCGAAAAGCATTTTGCGGCGTTGTAAAGGCAACAATAAAATGAGGAAGTTTTATAGCCTTTGTAAGCAATATAATCAATGGCACTGAAGGAGATTCATTTTGCAATCCTGCAGCCAGCAGGGTAGTTGGTTCCTGTGGTTATGTGGCTATAAAAGTCAGAATTTATCTCCGTAGTCATCTTAACGGCAGCAAATATCGATTTTAAGAGCTTTTTTATTTGGAAACGTTAGATTGATGAATTTCATTTAAAATGCTGACCGCGGCTGCGTCTTAGGTGGTCCATTCGGAAAGTCCAATTTTGGGCAACTTTTTTCGAGCATTTCAATGCCGGAATAGCCCGAATTTCTTCGGAAATGTTGTCTTCCAAAGCTGGAATAGTTGCTGGCTTATTTCTGTAGACTTTAGACTTGACGTAGCCCCACAAAAAATAGTCTAAAGGCGTTAAATCGCATGATCTTGGTGGCCAACTTACGGGTCCATTTCTTGAGATGAATTGTTCTCCGAAGTTTTCCCTCAAAATGGCCATAGAATCGCGAGCTGTGTGGCATGTAGCGCCATCTTGTTGAAACCACATGAGTCAACATTTAAATGAAATTATCTTCAAAAAGTAAATGTCATGAACCAATCTAACGTTTCAAATAAAGAACCGATGAGATTTTGCAAATTTTATGCGTTTTTTTTAAAAAAAAAGTTATCAAGCTCTAAAAATCACCCGAAATGTTTTGCTATAATTACCCAGGCGTTATGTGAGAGCGTGCACTATGGCGAATTTAAAATTGATAGTCAAATAGAAATTATTTGACAGTTGAAGTAAGTTATTTCTAGTCACTTATGTAATAATCGGACTAAGTATATGACAGTTAATTCGCATATAATGGGCATTTTGAAATTTATCATTCTATTTATTTTAGAAAGTTTAAATAAGGCGTGAGAAGAACTTGGAAAAAAAAAAACACTCACGCTTTTGATATTTGCACACAATTTTCCCATTCGCCTCCTTCTTATTTTTATATAGATAGATAGTGAATTCTTCTCTTTCGATTAACCTTTTACAATGAACTTCTTTCAGATTATGCGATAGTAAACTATCCGTTTATTATTATTATTATTATTAATTCTCAACAAGTTTACTCTACGCTCATGTTGGAGCAAAGCTTTAGCACGTTCTCAAACAGAATGATCGTATTTATGGTTATGGCCTTTTCAATTGTACTGAGATTCGCTTTACTGTTTGAGTAATTCCCTCCTTGAATGCAACCAATCGTTTTATGTTCGAAGCTAAGACCTCCTATTTACTTTAGATAAACAACACTGGCAAACACATTTGTTATCGATTTATTGTTTTTTGAAATAAATTTTAATGAGACCAAAATATTTGTTCAATGCTCATTATTAGTTCTAGGCTCTCATCCGATGATTTTGAATTTTTAATAGATATACTTTTGAAACCAAAATTAGGTATAATACTGCTTTTGTAGAAAGTTAACCTAGTTGGAGAAGGATATGGAGTCCGACACCGTAGAACATTAAGTAGGCTGTTTCATTATTAGAACTGGGAATAAACAGAGTTAACTTAAGGAGTTAGGTATAATTAGAGACATGAAAATATTACAATTTCTAATATTTTTTGTCCAGTAATAATTTTATTTTGTAAAAGTAAAAACATAGCAGACAGAAACTTGAAGAACTTGTTTCTGTTGATCCAATTCCAACAGACTCTCCTTTTGCGGTGACCATTACATAATCGTGGGGATTATTCTACAATTACAAACACTACATTGTAGAGAGCCTTATCGAAGCTTTTATTTTTGTCAAAATAGTAAAAAACGGTGACAATGGTCACCAGTTTTAAAAACATAGTTTTGAGAACATATGCATTTGAAGTTTTTAGAGCACAAGAGAACTCCTCGGTAATTATCGAATAACTCGAAAAGTATTTGTGAGAACTACTTTAAACTCTCAGAAAATATTATTGAGATGTTATACCTGAGTAAATGTCAAACAAACGTTTTTTTTTAATTCTCACTACCCTTAACTCTTCAAAAAAAAAAAAAAATTGCTCAAACATTGATAGGTGAGAATGATTTTTTAAAAACTATAAGTACAACAACATTATATTTAAAGCAAAAAAGTCCCATTTTTCGTAAATCCCTAAACCTTTTTTTAAAATCATCTTTCTTAAAAAAATTTCCCTTTTGGGGAAAAAGGAAAAAA
>NW_026094229.1:0-5183 GCF_024586455.1 Bactrocera neohumeralis | reverse complement strand
GCCCTTTGGGGGGAGTTGGGGGCAAGGGCGAGTAGCAATAAAAATTTTTTTTCGCACCATCCCCGGAGTAGGGGGGATATCCGAAATGAAAAAACATCCAAACGCGATTTAAAAATTTTCCAGACGTAAAAATGGAAATAGAGCAACGAAGCGCGAAATATGCATTGAAACTTTCGGTTCACCCAAACCAATCAGTAAGATCGCTAGAGCTCAAAAGTACGTAGAAACGACTAACCTGCCCAGACGCAATATATTCTAGGCACAAACGTTTAAAATCATCACCCACATGTAGGGTGTAAATTACGTGAGTAGTTTAAGATTAAAACTTATTGTTACGCTCTTAAGTAGGGTAGATTCAATAAATAATAGTAAAATCGATAAAAAAAAACAAAGTTTTAATATGCTTTGACTCTTAAATGAGTTTCTCGTTTGTTTTTATGTATGTATAGTTTTCGTTTCTTGGTGAACTATTTCAACTAGATTTTGTGTTATAAAGAGCTTGTAGTTTAGAAAATGTTTACTTAGTAGTAATTTTTATTGTGAAGAGCCTTGCTCATCAATTTTAATCGCGTTATTGATGTTAGGTGTAAAAATTAATTTTAAAGTTTTTTGTTAAATAGTCAGTGTTTTGATATTCAATAATGTGTCTGTGATATTTGAAAAAGTCATTTGTTTTTCTTCTTTTTTTATTTCGTTTAGTTTTCTTTTAATATGACTTGATTCTTTAATGAATTTATCGTTTGTTTTATGTATGTATAGTTTTTCGTTTGGTGAACTACGTGTCGAGTGCATCGATTCTATTGAAGTGTTAATTTTTGTCTTGATAGTGCATCTGCTACTACGTTTAGATTTTCTGGTTTGTATACTATTTTTGCTCCAGATTGTTGTATAAAAATTGTTCCATCTTTTTAGTTATATATTTGGATTTTTGTCCGAAATAGAATATTTTCTTGGTGATCAGTGTGTATAGTTAAATCTGCTATACTTTAAATATAATTCATAAGTCTTCCTATAACCCATACTATTGCTAATAATTCTTTTTTTCCGTTGTACAATAATTTTCTTCCGTTTTTGTTAATATTCTGATATAAAAATATAGGTTTCTTTTCTTGTGATAAACTCCTCCTATGGCGAAATTACTCGCAACTGTAGTTAAATCAAAAGGTTTTGAGAAATCTGGTTGAAATAGTTTAACTTGATCTTTTTTAATTTTATTTTTAATTATTTGTAGCTTTTATAGCTTCTTTATCTAATTTAATTTCTTTCTTAACTGACATTTGTTTATTTGTTATTATACCATTTTCTCTTGTAGATGTATGTTTGTTATTGTATTGTTATTTTGCTATATCCTTGTATAAATTTCCTATAATATCCCGCCATACCTAAAAATGACCTTTAATTCTTTCAGGGTTTCCAGGTATCGGATAATGTCTAATGTTTCTACTTTGTTTGGACTACCGTTATCCTATTATGTGTTATTATATGTCTTAAAATATTCGACTTGACTTTTAAAGAATTGTGATTTTTCATCAGAGATTTTCATATTTGCTTTTATAATGCGTTTACTATTATTTGGATGTGTTTAATATGTTCTTCAGGTGTCAAGGAATATATTAACACGTCGTCGATATATAAAAATGCAAATTTATTTATATATTCTCGTAGAATATCATCAACACATCTTTGAAACATTGAGGGTTCATTTCTAAATTCGAAGGGCATTCGTGTGAACTCATATTTTGCTCCATTTATGGAAAATGCTGTTCTTTCCTATCTTCTTTTTTTTATCATAATTTGGTGAAATTCTGCTTCTAGATCTTTCGTGGAAAATTATTTAGCTTTACCTAACGCTTGTATTGCCATATTTATATCCGGAATAGGATATCTATCTGTTATAGTTTTTGAATTTAGTTTTTGAAAATCTATCACTAATGTTTTCTTGGGTTTTCATTTTCATCTATACCCTTTTGGTACTGTCCAAACTGGTGAGTTATAAAGAATTCTACTAGGTTGTATTATATTATTCTTTACTATTTTTTTTATTTCTGAATTGACGAAATCGTTACCTGCATACGGATATTGGTATTGGTACATTACTTTCTGTCTAATGGTTGCTTCTATCGTTGTGGTAAATCTAAACTTTTCTGTTTTATTATTTCTCCTAATTATTTCTCTAATATCCTCTTCATAATTTTTATTATCATTTGTGAAATTTATTTTTGATTTTTGTTTTTATTTGTATATTTTTTAACTATAGTGACGTGAAATCTATTTCTGCATTTAATTTTTTCAATCCACAAAATCGTATTATCATATCAAAATCTTTAATATCTTCTAGTTCAAAAAATGGTAAATCATGGCTTAACAGATAAATTTTTTTTTACTAGTCATGATGGAATATCCAGGCATTGATTGTGTCAATACAGGATCTATTGATATACTCTTACCTATTCTGCATTTTTTGAGTTATTTAAGTTATTTAAATTTTTGTTTTTGGATTTCAATAGGTCGTCTTAGATTTTATTTTCACTAGTTTTTGTAATCGTATTTAGATTTGTTTAGCACTTGTATAGGTTTGTATTGCTTTAATATTGATTAGATGCAAAGGCTATTGCCAAATTTTTATTTTTTTAATCCTTTAATAAATTGTGTTATAGATTCTTGTTCAATATATTTGTTATTTATTTCTGTTTTTAGAGGGTCCACTGTATTTTCAATTAGCTTTCTGTGCAGTGTCAATGTGTATTGGAAATATGTCCAAGTCTTCTTGGTTGTTGTGCCAAGTTTTTCTATGTGTTCTTGTATTTCATACAGTGTGTTTGGGTCGTGATATAGTCAAAGCTTCCATGATACTGTAGGAAGTTGAGAGGTGTGTTGTTGCATTCAAGTAACATATCTTATACCCCATGATTCTTTGTTTTGAAGGTTGTAATGATATTGTAGATTGAGGTGTGTTCTGAATACTTGAGTGGTTCCATAACTTTCATTACATGTGACTTCCATATCGTTTATTCTTTTTTGTTTCCTTGAAAATAGGTAATTCCTTTTATGACTTGATTTGTACATCTGTTACACTCTGGCATTGCATCGTGGCTTCTGGTATATTGTTGAGTGAAGTTTTGCCAAATTAGGATTTGTAGTTTGGAACAGTTGTAATATTAACCTCTTTGTCCTATCTCCTTTCTTCGTCCACTTTTTGAGAACTGGGCCTGAACGTAGGCCATTATGTAGTTTTCAGAGTGGTATGGACTGTAGCTGAGGATTTGCGTCCTCGTTTGGCATTGTCCGTTTTGCTCCTTGACCAATTTTCTGAGTGTCTGTTGTTATGAAGATTTAAAGATTTTGGCTTTCTTTACTAAAGATTTCAGTTTAAGGATTAAGATGTCCTTCTTTATGCTCTTCGAAGATCTCTTAAGGATGCCGGAAGTTCTGTTTAAAGGATCTCCTCCTTCCCAGCAAAAGAGTGGTTGAAATTTCAGTAAATTCATATACTTGAATGGTTAAAAAATATATGTTTTCTTTTGCAGAATATGGTCTTTATTCTAGAAATTCACTTACTTAATGAACATGTTTTCATTATGCTATGGGTTATATATTATTCTTAAGCTGATAACATATTCATGTTTTGTGACTTTGTGACTTTTGGTATAAAATCTAATTTTTATTATTTGTTGTAAACAAGTGCTTATCATGCGGCCTATGCATGTCTCTCTGCATTCGGGTATGGTGTGGTATGAGTTCAAAACCTTTGTGTTTGATACTCTTGTTTATTTGATTAGGCAGAACTGGCTTTTATGAGCGTTTCTCATATACTTGTGTATAAGTGTCGTTGATACTGGTATTAACTCGCTCAGCCAGAGAATGTATAAACATAGAGAAGGCAGGTCTCGATGTCGAACATTTTATAGGATTGTGGAACGGAATTCACCACAACCTCAGAATTCTGATGTGTAACATTTTTACAGTTCTCCACATACTCAAACAGAGAATATGAAGAGAAATAATATATGTTCGGTATATGATGCCATAGCATGTATGCGCAATCTAGGAATATTGAAGAAAAATATGAAGAATATGAAGACACATAAATATATGTATGCATGCTCCTTATTATACTCCCAACACAGCATTGTGATATCGCCATGCTTCAATTTTTCTTTTTCGCAATGTATGCAAATATGTATGCTTTTGGGTTTTGCCGTCGGCATTTCCATATTGGCATGTAAAATAATTATGATATGAGTATATTTGGCATGAATGCATGCATAGTACTATTTACAGTCAATTTGGACTTGTATATTTAATAATTTAATTTGATTTTTACATAATATACTAAACTAATAAATATTTTTGTATAATGTTTTAGTAATTAGAAATTGAATTTATCACAACAATATATGTATAAATATATCAGTCTCATCATATTGATCTTATTATCTGCCTTTGATTACATGTATACGCATGTGCGCATTCAGAAATTCAAATCATGATTTTATCTTCTTCTTCTTAATTATGTAGACATTTGCTTACGCGATTATAGCCGAGCACAACAGCGCGCCAGTCGTTTCTTCTCTTCGCTACGTGGCGCTAATTGGATATTCCGAGCGAAGCCAGGTCCTTCTCCACTTGGTCCTTCCAACGAAGTAGAGGTCTTCCTCTTCCTCTGCTTCCCTCGGCGGGTACAGCGTCGAATACTTTCAGAGCTGGAGTGTTTTCGTCCATCCGGACAACATGAACTAGCCAGCGTAGCCGCTGTCTTTTAATTCGCTGAACTACTCGTACAGCTCATCGTTCCATCGAACGCGCAAAGGACCATAAATCTTTCGCAGAACTTTCCTTCCTCGAAACTCGTAAGGTCGACTCATCGTGCGTCATCGTCCGCCTTCTGCACCATAAACAGGACGGGGGAATTTTGAGCGACTTAAAAGTTTTGGTTTTTTTTCGTCGAGAGAGGACTTTACTTCTCAATTGCCTACTCAGTCCGAAGTAGCACCTGTTGGCAAGAGTTATCCTGCGTTGGATTTCCAGGCTGACATTGTTGGTGGTGTTTACGCTGGTTCCGAGATAGACGAAATTATCTACAACTTCTAAGTTATGACTGTCAACAATGACATGGGTGCCTAGTCGCCAGTGCGACGACTGTTTGTTTGATGACAGGAGATATTTTCCCCGCCCTTTCCCGC
>NW_026094228.1:0-4864 GCF_024586455.1 Bactrocera neohumeralis | reverse complement strand
TTTTCAATTTATTGCTATTCTCAATTCTAGATGTTTCAGTAAAGTTTTCATTCAGTAGTACAAGGTGGTATTCCCAATAAAATTTATAAATGCTATGAATCAACAGATCTCATTATTCGTTTCTTGATAAAATTTGTCTCGGTCTTACAACCATTTTTGACACTCGTAACTGTCTGAATTCATGCTTATTCATTTTCCACAGTTCATAACTTTCCTATAAGAAATGAAACACGACCCTTCAAGTAGAAGCAGGTAGTATTTTGGGCGTGTAAAAATTAAAATGGTCCACCTCTTACACCTTTTCAAGTTAATAAGGTAACAGTCTATAAACTTCTATGTATGGTTTTTGGAATAAATCCGACAAAGTCAAAAATTTTACTACTTTATCAGAAATTTCCGAGGCTAGATATTCTGACAGACGGTCCTGATACCAATCCACTCAAAGTGACCAGTGGCTATGATTCTTTTGTTAACAAATAAGAAAATTTTAGGAACTTTTTATATTTTTTATGGGGCAAGCAATAATATAAGGTGAATGCTTCTACCACTTAAAGGAAATATTAGACGAAACACTTTTTGCAACAAACATAAATATGACTGATGTAAGTCTAGACAATTCTTCTTCTTCTTCTTAATTGGCGTAGAAACCGCTTAAGCGATTATAGCCGAGTTAACAACAGCGCGCCAGTCGTTTCTTCTTCTCAACTACGTGGCGCCAATTGGATATTCCAAGCGAAGCGGCCAGTCCTTCTCCACTTGGTCCTTCCAACGAGTGGAGGTCTTCCTCTTCCTCTGCTTCCCCCGACGGGTATTGCGTCGAATATTTTCAGAGCTGGAGTGTTTTCGTCCATCCGGACGACATGACCTAGCCAGCGTAGCCGCTGTCTTTTAATTCGCTGAACTATGTCGATGTCGTCGTATATCTCGTACAGCTCATCGTTCCATCGAATGCGATATTCGCCGTAGCTACAACGCGCAAGGACCATAAATCTTTCGGCAGAACTTTTTCTTCTCGAAAACTCGCAACGTCGACTCATCCGTTGTTGACATCGTCCAAGACTCTGCACCATACAGCAGGACGGGAATTATGAATGACTTATAGAGTTTGGTTTTTGTTTGTCGAGAGGACTTTGCTTCTCAATTGCCTACTCAGTCCGAAGTAGCACCTGTTGGCAAGAGTTATCCTGCGTTGGATTTCAAGGCTGACATTGTTGGTGGTGTTTACGCTGGTTCCAAGATAGACGAAATTATCTACGACTTCAAAGTTATGACTGTCAACAGTGACGTGAGTGCCAAGTCGCGAATGCGACGACTGTTTGTTTGATGACAGGGGAGATATTTCGTCTTGCCCTCGTTCACTGCCAGACCCATTTTCTGTGCTTCCTTGTCCAGCCCTGGAGAAAGCAGAACTAACGGCGCAGGTGTTAAGGCCAATGATATTAATATCATCGGCATACGCCAACAGCTGTACACTCTTATAGAAGATGGTACCTTCTCTATTTAGTTCTGCGGCTCGAACTATTTTCTCCAAAAAGCAGGTTGAAAAAGTCGCACATAGGGAATCGCCTTGTCTGAAACTCGTTTGGTATCGAACGGCTCGGCAGGTCCTTCCCGATCCTGACGGCGCTTATGGTAATATTCAACGTCAGTTTACACAGCCGTATTAGTTTCGCAGGGATACCAAATTCAGACATCGCGGCATAAAGCGACTCCTTTTCGTGCTGTCAACAGCTTTGAAATCGACGAGGTGGTGTGTGGCGACTTCTCCTTTCACGGGTCTTTCCAAGATTTGGCGCATGGTGAATATCTGGTCGGTTTGTTGATTTGCCAGGTCTGAGCCACACTGATATGTCCAATCAGTTGTTGACGGTGGGCTTTAATCTTTCACACAATACGCTCGATAGAACCTTTATATGCGATGTTGAGGAGGCTAATCCCACGGTAGTTGGCCAGATTAGCTCCTTTTTATGGATTGGGCAGAGCACATAAATTCCAATCGTTGGGCATGCTTTCGTCCGACCATATTTTACAAAGAAGCTGATGCATGCTCCTATCAGTTCTTCGCCGCCGTGTTTGAATAGCTCGGCCGGCAATCCGTCGGGTCCTGCCGCTTTGTTGTTCTTTCAGTGGGCAATTGCTATTCGAACTTCATGGTCGGGTAATGGAACGTCTGCTCCATCGTCATCGATCGGGGAATCGGGTTCTCCTTCTCCTGGTGTTGTGCGTTCACTGCTATTCAGCAGGCTGGAGAAGTGTTCCTTCCATAATTTAAATATGCTCTGGGCATCAGTGACTAGATCACCTTTTGGGGTTCTACAAGAGTATGCTCCGGTCTTGACACCTTCTGTAAGCCGCCGCATTTTTTCGGAGAATTTTCGAGCATTACCCCTGTCGGCCAGCTTATCAAGCTCTTCGTACTCACGCAGTTCAGCCTCTTTCTTCTTCTGTCTACAAATGCGTCTCGCTTCCCTCTTCAACTCTCGGTATCTATCCCATCCCGCACGTGTAGTGGTCGATCGTAACGCTGCGAGGTAGGCAGCCTGTTTTCTCTCCGCTGCGACACGGCACTCCTCGTCGTCACCAGCTGTTCTTTGCACTTTCCGAAAACCAATGGTTTCGGTTGCAGCTGTACGTAGGAGTTTGAAATGCCGTCCCACAGTTCCCTTATACCGAGTTGTTGACGAGTGCTCTCGAGAGCAGGAGTGCAAGCCAGTGTTAGAAAATCGTTCGGCTTGTGATTGCAGCTTCTCGACGTCGAACCTTCCTTGTGTTGGTGGCGCGCGTTTTTTGCCGTACGAGGCGAGTGCGAATCTTAGCTGCAACAAGATAGTGGTCCGAGTGGACTTCGCACGCACATCTAAAACACTGGAGACGTGTCTTCCGTCTATCACAACATGATCGATCTGGTTGGTAGTTTTTCGATCCGGAGACAGCCAGGTAGCTTGGATGAATCTTCTTATGCTGGAATCTGGTACTGATAACCATATTTCGGGCCCTGGCGTAAGTCAATCAGCCTCAACCCATTTGGGGATGTTTCGTCGTGGATACTGAATTTACCGACCGTAGTGCCAAAGATACCTTCTTTGACTACCTTGGCGTTAAAGTCGCCAAGCACGATTTTGACATCGTGGCGGGGGCAGCTCTCATAAGCGCGCTCCAAGCGCTCATCGAAGGCATCTTTGGTCACATCGTCCTTCTCTTCCGTCGGGCGTGGGCGCAAATCAGCGATATGTTGAAGAACCTCGCTTTGATGCGGATTGTGGCTAGACGTTCATTCACCGCAGTGAATGATAGTAATTTCCCCACGAGTCTCTCCCACCACGAATCTACACCAAACTTGCTCTTTATATGGCCACTGTAGTAAATGCCACAAGGACCTACTCGTCTCTGTCCTTGTCCCGTCCATCACATTTCTTGGACGGCGGTGATGTCAGCCTTTGTCTTTACGAGGACATCAACCAGCTGGGCAGCGGCACCTTCCCAATTAAGGGACCGGACATTCCAGGTGCATGCCCTCGATTCGTAGTCCTTATTTCGTTTGCCATGGTCGTCATCAAAAGGGGGGTCTCTCATCCGAGGCTGGTTGTAGCTCTTCACTGGGGGTGTTTTACGGCGGGTCCCAAAACCCAGCGCACAAATCCTTTGTAGGAATGTTTCGCCTTCTTTAGCAACGGATGTTCTTAGGCTCGCCTTCAGACAACGGATGTTCTTAGGCTGGCCACTCCCAGAGAAGAGAACTACTTGGTGAACTTCTGTTACCGGACCTGCTTGAGCCAGAAAGAATCGTTTCTAGCCTCCCAAGTGAATGGCGATCAAGAGAACTTCGCGTGAACCATGAATCCTCCACAGTCTCAACACTACAGACTTGTCATTCTTGACCTTGAAACGACTTCGCCTGCTCTCAAATGTTTGTACGAACATGTGCTCGTATGTCTGCAAAACTGTTGGACTCACCAAATCAAAGCTAAAAACCATTTCAAAAGCAATAACAACAAATGCTACGTGCGTGTATGTGTTTATGTAATTGAATTCATATTTCTCTGTAGGCCACGGACCACCACGAAGTCATATCCGCGTTCTCAGTTACCTGAGCAAGTTCCCCAAGTACTTTGGCCGCTTTGTGCGCTCGAAGGTGCGAATGCACGTGTGTGGCCCTTTAATTGAGTGAAGACAAGTGCTTATATAATTTCTATTGCTTGTGTTGTTATTATTATTGTTATTGGAACTCTGTTAATGCCGAGGTTATATTGGGTAATTGCTTTGTGGTGTGGCCTGCTGATGGCATGTGTGTCTGCACAATTGTTTGTGGCAATAAAATATAATATTATTAATAAGCTTTGGGTGTGAACATTAATTCTCGGAAAAATTTGTTGATTTTCAACAGAGTTAAATTACTACGATCGGTAGAAAGTATTTAGGTAGTAATATTTTCGTAAATAATAAGCTGCAATCACATAGTATAATAAGACTATAAGCGTCGTTTCGTTGAATGTCATAGGAATTCCCTCTCGGAGGTATTTTGTCGTAAAGGCAACAGAAAACAAGTAAGGAAGAGCCAAGTTCGGTTATAATCAAACATTTCATACTAATGCTACTTGCAAGGATTAAAGCCAGGGAAGTGGGGTCTAGAACAATTTTCACCCGATTTTATTTATTCTAAGCACAAAGATTCACCGTTGAAAAAAAACCATGGTGTCTTATTTTATGAATTTTGGATCCGTATGCCCGAATATTATCTTCCAAGGCGACAATCGTCTCGAACTTATCTGCGTGAACAAGCGCTTTCCATAACCCCGCAAAAAATTGTCCGGCGGTGTTAAATCACAAACCCAAAGCCCCCTAGGACGACGCGAAAAACTTTCCG
>NW_026094227.1:0-4982 GCF_024586455.1 Bactrocera neohumeralis | reverse complement strand
GCCAGTACAATGCAGGCAAAATGTTGTGGGGAAAACCTTCCGTTTATCTTCTATTTGCTTGTTTAGCTGAACACTATGGGTGCACCCTGTTCTGTTAGTAAAGAATGAGAGAAACAATGAATTCACATAACAATAAAGTGACGATCACACACTATTCCACTACTTGCGAACGCTAACGCTTGCATTCACTGCTGGTTGATGATATGGAGTGGAGTTGGGTTTGATTATGAGAGGAATGAGCTGAGTCCACCTGTTAGGGAGCAAACAAATAATCTCACAATGTCTTCTGTATCTGCATTCACATAATTCCAACCTCCAGCGTCGGCGCTCAACTGAGTTAGTGAGATGAATTCATAAATTCCTCTGCTGCATTCATAGGGAATTAATTTGCAACCCTTTAGTACATATAATAAGTACGTACTAATATATTGATCGTTAATAAAATCTTTTTATTTATTTATTTTTTTGTTCAATACAAATTCTGCACTGCTTGTATGTACTAAACAATGCTGTTATCACAGCTTCTAATAATTTAAGATTTATTATTGTTTTATGTTTTGGATATACCCCAAAAATAAGGTATGCACCAGAGAACTGCAAAAGTTACATATTTTCTTTGATTTACTCTTACGCGAACTTTTCTATCCAACTCAACTCACTGAAAAAACATAACGATGAGTAAAAATCAACTCATTTCCTTGCGTACATCATTCCGAGTATCTTGAATCTTCTGCCGGTATTTCACTCAATTCAACTCACTGACAAAAGTCATGTCAACAAAAATGAGCATGTGTTGACGAAACCATCATCCGGTTCGATTTGAGTGGATCGAATATGAGTAAAACGATTAGCGACAAGACGACACGATGAGAGTGACTGTACGTACCGCAACAATTTCTATGCAGTTTGTTGCTGTAGCTTGTTTTTGTTGTCGTTCTTTTAGTTTCAAAAAATCTTCCTTTCATATGACTCTAATTACGTTTGTAGTCGGCAATTAGTTGTATTTTTGTTATTTGATCGATATGGAGGATATCATTGAAAACTCTGCGCAAATGGATACCAATTGTCTGCCGACGTTTATGGAAAAAGCAATATTTGATTATATTGGCAGAAATTGTGAAGGAGAATGGCGTTGCTCTGGATGGATTTTTATACTGGGTCTTGTCATAATCTTGTAAAATACTCACTGAAGCAGTCTTCAAATTTAAGCCAAATAATGCTGCAAGTTGCATAAAGAGACAACATTGACTACCGCGAAAACTAGAAGAAAAAGATGCCATTAATGCACAACAGTGGAATGGGTGATAAGAAATCGCCAACCTTTTTCAGTAATCAATGATAATGGATTTAGAACATCGCAAAGTTCCAATTCATCTACGTTGGTGGAGATATATAAAGTAGTTGATCTTGATGACCTGCCGCCTGATGGGCCAATGGTAATCTCGCAACGCTAAAGCCGGCGGATGAAAAAATTATTAAAGATGAGAGAGCCGAAATTGCTTGGCAGTGATGGAGCAACCGTCACAAGTTGATCGGACGGACAGTTATGTCCATCGCAACTTTTCTTTGCGTCACTTGACTACTACAAAAATATTTGGTAAAAGGATCTAATTTTATGCTAAGTCAATGAACTTGAGCAGTTCAACTAGCAAAAACTTTTAAATAAGTTGAATACTTTTTGTTTGTTAATTCCGGCATATATAAATTTGGACCAAATGAAGTCGTTACTGATAGAGGCCCAAATATCAGCCGCTTGCGCAGAACAATATTCGGTCTGCAACTGCAGCAGCCATTTGCTTGCCAAAGTTTTGGAGAATTCGTTTGCTGGAATCGATAGAAGCTGCTGAGTTAGTAGAAATGTGCAAAAACTGTCAAATATTTTAAGAAAGTTTAACTTTTATACACTTACAAACCTCGTTAAAAAACCAATGTCCAACAAGATGGAATCAAATTTCACAATGTTTAAAGTGATTGTGGATAATTGGTTCAGCATTACGTTAAAGAAAACAAGAAAGCCAAACGATTGTTGCTTATGTAGCGATTTCAGAAATAATTTTTAAGAAGCTTTAATTTTTGCAGTTCTCCATCCTATGTTCGTTATACCGTCCATTGAAAAATGTGCATATTTGCGCGCCACAAGTGGAAGATGACCGGCTCTGTTAACATTAAAAGAAAGATTCTTAATAATGTTGATGAAATCTGGATTCCAAATAAATATCTGTTTGTGGCAAAATGCTGCTTGTTTCTTGTTCCACCTGCGTTACAAATGCAGCCCAACGATCAAGACGCAATAAAAAATTGTATACTTCACAAATTAAGTACTTGGATGTTACCGCATCATGAGTTCTGATACTTCTAAAATTTTCAATTGAAAGCTCAACTATTTCAAATTGACAGGTGTTCAACAAGTACACAAGTAGAAAAGGATCAAAATGTTTCTTTCCAAATAATTAAAAAGTCGACATTTAATAGCTTCAAAACACCTGAAGATGAGCGGATGGCTTCTCTAGAAATTGCTGATATATGATGTTTTAAAATGGTGGCGGATAAAGAAATAAACATATCCTGACTCTCCACTGCACCAATTCTACTGATTTTTAGGATGGGTAAAATATTCCCACCTATAGACGAGATATATATTTGTATATAGTTTCTATATTGATCTTATAGGTAAGTAAGGTCGATAAACTAGGTTGGACAATTATAGACTTATAATTGAGAATATTATACACAAAATCGTTAACTTATATTTTTATGTGATTGATAAAGTTTATGGGAAAAAATTTTTTCATTTTTTTGAAATTAGATATTTTTTTAAATAAATAAAAAAATATATAAAAAAATCGCCCACCCGGATTTTAGCAGAGATAGCTGTCAAATAATACAAGCTTTTATTTGATGGGGAAAAAATGGCGAACTTCAAAAATGACGAAACGACGATGTATTTAAAAACGATTATTTTTATAAATTGATCGTGCTTAAATTTTTTTCATTTTATCGAAAAGTTCATTCAAAAACAAAATTGAAAAAAAGGTCCCCAAAGTCAATTTCTACAAAAATGTTATGGCTATTTGAAATGAAAAAAACAATTTTTTGAAAAATTCAATTTTTTGAAGTTGTATTATAAACAATTTTGAAAAAAATTCTCAAAATGTTTTTCAAAGGGTAGAAAAGGATGGGTAAGTTTCAGCAAAATCTAAAGGAGTCGGGTTCAAAAGTGCTTGATTTTCTATACCAAAACCCCGTATGTTCCTTATTTGTTTAAAATAAAAATGAAAACATGAAAATAAACGCTTTGTTGTGAAAAATTTTTGATTGTGTTATGTTTTACCTTCTTTTCTCACATTTCATCTGTGCAGAAATAGTGTCACTTGCCGTGCGCATGAGTAAAATCATACGAGTTGATTTTTTGAGTGTTGTTCTTGTTTAAACAATGATTAATCAACAAATGAGCAAGCACCGAAATCATTATATTGAATACAGGCAAACAAACTCAGAGTGAAACCAAAAATCGCACGTACCTGAGCAACTTAAAATCAACAATGAAAATGAGCGCATGCAAGTTTGATCGCATGATCTGGAAAAGTGTGATTATTCGGTTGTTGAGCGCGCATGAATGTTTTCTCATTCACCAGCTGTTCTCTGGTATGTATATATTATGTATTATTAGGGGTTTGTATTACCTATAAGAAAAAAGAATACCAAATATATGTATACAGTATGTAAATGATATATATACTGTATGTATTTATATTTGCGCTGATCAGAATAGAACGAGAAAAGAAAAGGAACAATGTGCAGGTTATTAGCTCGCATTATGGATTAGCAAGTATATGCTTCAATATACCAATATTATGGCGGATTCTGAACCAGTCTCAGTCCTCTATTTGGACACATTTTGAGGTAAAATCCTGAATTTGAGACTAGTTACTATTCACTAAACAGTTCTACCATTAGTCTCAAAATATTGTCTCTGAGATCTGGTAGTTAGCCAGTCTAAAAACCAAAAAGAACTCTTTGGTCTGCCATTTTGAATATAATGAATAGAGATCATCTGCAAATATTAATCGTTGTCGTTTTCTTATATTTTGTAAACTCAAACACGGAAAAATTAAAAATAAAAACAATTTTACGTAAATTTGTGTTATGAAACAAAGTCAACATATATTTTTATTTTTACTGGTAATTATGTTTTTTTGACTATGTTATAGACAATTTAATATTTTATTATCGACATATTTATTTTCATTCAAGTGCAAACATCTTCAATAATGAAATGTAATAGATTCTGTGACTGTCACTTACAGAATAGCAAAAAATCGTCCAAGTCTCAAAAATTGTCTCTAACGTAGAATCTCAAATTTTAGAGACTTGATACTGCATCACAGTAGAGAATTTGCAGTTATTAATTTGAATGTTTGTTGTTTAACATTGTATTTATTTAAAACATGATTTGAATAAAGTGCCTTATATAAATATGTATGTTTGTATTTATTCTCGCTTGTACATTGGGGAATTTTGTTTTATGCCTTTGCTTACCTATTTTTATGCAATCCTGTACTATTTTAAAAAACAGAAGGGGTATTGATGAAAGATTTCAGAAGTAAATACTTGAATATAATTTGTTGGTTTTCTGTTGTAATGGGGTTGTGTTTGTATACACAAGGGTAAGTTTTAGAAGGTAGTAGATGATTTCTGTGTATTTATAAAAATATAGTATATGGATGACATATTTTTTCAACTGTTTTTGTTCAGTTTAGAAATCCGATCAAACGGATTATATAGGTTTTTATTTTTGATAAAACCGTGTGATATCATTACATATTTACATATGTTAATAAAAATGGGAAAACGACTTCTACTTTGTCTCACACTCAAGGAGTTTGGGAGAAAAGTGCATATATATATATAATGACGTATTATTTTGATAATAATCGACACTGTTGTTTCATCTAAAATTAAGAGTTTTTTTTAATTATTCT
>NW_026094226.1:0-1584 GCF_024586455.1 Bactrocera neohumeralis | reverse complement strand
GCTAATTTAAATTTATTTTTTATTACGCACAAAAAGTCTGCATTAAAAAACCCAAATCTTGTTTTGGGGGAAAAAATTTTTTCTTGTTGTTTTTAAAAAATTGTTTAAAGAAAGCTAAAAAAACAAAAAAAGTTTAAAATTTTCACGAAAAACCATAAAAAAATTTGGTTTTTAAAAAATTTAAAAGGTTTTTTTTTTTTTTTTGGGAAAAAAAAAGGGGGTTTTTTTTTTTAAAAAATTTTTTTAAAAATTTTTTTTTCCCCCCCTTTTTTAAAACCCCTTTTTTTCCCAAAATGTAAAAACGGGCCCCAAAGCAACCAAAAAAATTTTGGAAAGGGAAAAATTTTTTTTTAAAAAAAAAAATTTTTTTTTCAAAAAAATTTTTTAAAACCCTTTAAAAACCCCAAAATTAAAATTTTTTGGGGGCCCCTTTTTTTTTTTTAAAAAAAATTTTTTTTTTTTTAAAAACCTTTTGAGAAAAAAAAATTCTTTTTTCCCAAATTTTTTTTTTGGGGAAAAAACAAAAAAAATTTAAAATTTTTTTTCCCGGTTTTTTTGGGTTTTGATTTTTCCGGAAAAAAAAAAACCCCAAAATTTTTAATTTTTTAAAAGGGAAAAAAATTTTTTTTAAAAAAAGGGGGGAAAAAAAGAAAGGAACCTTTCCCTTTTTTAAAAATTAAAAAAGGTTAAAAGGGGAAAAAAAGCCCCCCCAAAAAAAATTTTTTTAAAAATTTAAATTTAAAAATTTTTTTTTTTAAATTTGGGTTTTTTTTTAAAAAAAAAAAATTTTTTTTTTCCTTTTCCCCCAAAATTTTAAAAAAATTTTTCCCTGGGGAAAATTCCCCAAGGGTTTTTAAAAAAAATTTTTTTTTTTTAAAAAAAAAATTTTTTTTTTAAAAAAAAAAAAAAACCCGGGAAAAAAAAAACTTTTTTTAAAAAGGGGTTTTTTTTAAAAAATTTAAAATAAAAAGGGTTTTTTTTTTAAAATTAAAAAAATTTTACATTTTTTTAAGTTTTAAAAAAATTTTTTTTAATTGGGAAAAAGGGCTTTTATGGTTAAAAGTTTTTTTTTTTTCCCAAAACCAAAAACCGTTATTAAAAAGCAAAAATTTGCCTTTTTTTTTTTAAAAACCCCAAGGGAAAAGTTAAAAATTTTTTTTTTTTAAAAAAAGGGGTTTTTGTTCGAACAAAAACGAAAAAAAAACCAATTTTTTTTTTTTTGCAAAAAAAGGATTTTTAAAAACGGAAAAATTTTTTTTTTAAAAAATTTTTTTTTTTAAAAATTTTTTTTTAAATGGGAAAAATTTTCAAAAACAAAAATTTTTTTTCCTTTTTTTCTGTTTAAAGATTTTTTGACCATTTTTTTAAAAAAATTTTAAAATTTTTTTTAAATTTCCAAAAATTTTTATTCCCGGTTTTAAAAAAAAATTTTGAAAAAACTAAATTGGAAAAATTTTTTTAAACAAGGGCCAAAAACGGAAAAAAAAGCAAAAGGAACCCCATTTTTTCCAATATTTGGGATATCCAAAAACAAAAAAATTTATTAATAAAAAGATTTTTTTTCCTTTGGGGTTTTTTAAAAAA
>NW_026094225.1:0-4238 GCF_024586455.1 Bactrocera neohumeralis | reverse complement strand
CGACTTGTGGAATTTAGAAAGCCTTTTTCCTCAAAGACAACGGCGTTTCGGGGGGGAAAAAAAAGGGGAGGGCCAAATTGGCAACCCGAGGTTGACAAGCGAACCCCCCAAAAAGTTTTTCCAATTTCAACAAGAAAAACAAAAAGGGGGAATTTTGGAAAAACCTTGAACTGCGTGGATTTGGGATTTATAGGTGATTACCTTTTGAAACTCCTCAAAATTTTTTTTTTTAAAAACAAATCCTTTCAAATTTTAAAAAAAATTGAACTTTTTTGAAATATTTGTTTTTAAATGGGGTTTGAAAATAAACTATTTTTTTCAAAAAATTTTTTAACCCAATATATAAATATATATATATATATTGGGTTATGCTGCTCTTGAAATTTTATTCCCTTTGAATAAAAAAAATCTATCATTTTAAAAAATTCTTTTTATTTTTTTTATTTTTTTTTTTTTTAATTTTTTTTTTTTTTTTTTTTTTTTTTTTTTTATTTTTTTTTTTAATTTATTTTAATAATTCATAATTTCTTGTTTTTATTTTAGTTTGTTTTATTTGTAATATTTTTATTTTTTTTTAATTTTATTATTTTTTTTTTAATTTTTTTATTTTTTTTTAATTTTTTTATTTTTTATCCAATTTTGGGAAATTAAACCCTCCAGCATTAGGCTACATTAGTCACCCCCCCCCATAAATTTTTCTTCAATTTTTTTTTTGGGGAATCCTCCTCCCCTTTTTTCTGTCCCCCTTTTTTTTAAATGCCCCCGCACTTCTCCAGTCTTTTTTTTGGGGGGGAAGGGAAGACGGAATGGGAAAGATAATTGGGGGGAAAAGGGAAGAAGATGGGGTATGGTGAAGAAGAAAATGGGGGAAGGCGGGGAAGAAAATTTACAAAGGGGAAAATTTTTAAAAGGGCAGCCCAGTGAAGATGCAAAAAAGGGGGATGCACGCTGGAAGGGGGGCTGAGAAGGGATCCCGGGGTGGCGATGGGACTGTTAAAAAAGGGATGGGGAACAGGGGGATGCATTTTAAGGGCCCGGGAGAGGGATGTTTTTTTTGGGGGGAAGTTGAGTTTTATTTATAAACCCAAAATTTTAAGGTAAAAAATTTAATTTATTCCTTCAAGTGTAAAAAAAAATAAAAGCCCGGAAAAATAAAAAAAAATTTTATTCCCATAACCAAAGTGGGAAACAACCCGACAATCCACCCAACCCCCGTTGCCCAAAGGAAAGCTTTTTGGGGGTTTCCCAAGGGATTTTTCCCCCCTTTTTTGGGGGGTTTCCCCCGGGGTCGGGCATGGGTTTTTCACTGCGGCTGGATCGTAAGGGGTTTTTCCAATGCATTAAGATTGGAAATATATGTATGGTTTTTTAGTACAAAAAGAGGAAAGATAATAAATCCCGTTTATCTTCCCTCCTTCCATTTGGGCTCCCGGGACCGTAACCTTTTAAAGGGCTTTAAAACCCGCTAAACTGAAAAAGCATTTTTTTTTGAGGGGGGTTTTGGACCCTTTCCCTTGTTGCAACCAGATGCTGTTTAAAAACACGAATTTTGAACCCCGGAGTTGCCCTCCGTTTTTGCATCGCTCGGGAATATAGGAAATTATTTGGGGAAAAGGGGAGCTTTGGTTTTAAAATTTGGAAAAAATACATATGTTGATTATTCAGTTTTCCATTTTTTTTTGGGTTTTTTGAAATTTGAAAAATTTTATTAAAACATTATTGGGAAAGCTTTTACCCCGTGGTGATTTTTGAAATTTTTTTTTTCTTATGAGGTTTGGGGCGAATAGCCCCCCACAAAAAAGTCTCACAAGAAATTTTAAAGCCTTCCCAACTCAGTTGAGGGGTTTTTTCAAAAGGTTATACCCAGTGGCAATGAGGGGGAGCCGGGAAAAAGGGTGAAAGCCCTGTTATTTTAAAAAAGTATTTTGGGGGATTTGGGAAAACAAAGGTTTGGAAAACCATAAAAACAATAACTCATTAATTATATGTATATTTTTTTGAAATTTAAAATTTAAAAATTTAAATACACAAAAGGAAAAAAAGTTGATATTATGTTGTGATTCAAAGCTTTTTTTTAATGGCTTCATGAGGGGAACAAGGAAACCTTTTCAAAGGAACAATGGTAACTTTTTGGGGGGAAAATAATTTTTTGTTTTTTCACTTATTTTTTTTCTTTTTTTCCACCGTTAATTAACCTTTTTGACAAACTTTTTAAAAACTAAACCCCTTCAATTTGAGTTCCGAGTTTTAAAATTAAAAAAACAATTCTTTTTTTTTATATTAAGGAACTTCCCTTAATAAATTCCCGGAAAAAAGGGAAAGTTCGATTGGAAAATTGAAAAGGGAAAATACACGGGAGTTCAAATTTTTTACAATTTTTATTAAAGAAAAAAGAAACGGGTTTTAAATTATAAAATTTTTTGGAAAAATTTTAATTTTTTTTTTAAATAAAATTTCTTTTTCTATAAATGTTCCTACATTTATTGACCATTACTGTTTAAACATTTTTACGAAGTAAAATTTTGGGCTGGATGCGGCCTTGAAAATGTGGGGATATTTTGTTGTTTTTCAACCCCTACTGAAATTTATCTAAGTTAAACAATATGATATTTGTGGGTTTAAACAATGTCATTTTACAAATTTTCTTAGATTATTTTCCCGAAGAATAATTTTGGAAATTAAAAATTTTTATCTGTTAAACCATTGTTTTTCAATCCCCAAAACGACAATCACCAAAAAACCCAACGGTTCCCTCGTTTTATATGTGGTCCAAATTTTATCAGACAATGGAAAATTTTTCACCCCAGTACCGATGGCTTTTAAATTCCCTTTAGCCAGCCCCAAAAAATTGCTGTTTGGGGTTTCCAAACCCAATTGTTTTTTTTTTAGATCCCATTCACAAAAGAGAATAAGGGTTTTCCCCTTCCCAAAATTTTTTAAAATTGTTTTTCAAAAAGTTTTTGAGATTTTTAATAACCCTTGGTCCATTGGTTGTAAAACCTTTAAAATTAGGAGGAAATTTTAGTTTAATGTTTTTAATTTTTAATTTTTAGGATGGGGAATTTTCAACGAAAGTAGTATTTTCCCATTTGGGCAACAAAAACAGACTTTATCTGATTTTGAGCCATTTTTATAAATTTCCTTTTATCCCCTTTTTTTTTTCATAGTCCCATCATGATTTATACCCTTAAAAAATGGGTTTTTTACCCGATAAACAAAATTTTCCCTTTTTTGAACCCTCATATTTTTAAAAAACTAATTTCTTTCTTTTTTCCCCGATTTTGACCCTTTAATTTTAATTTTTTTTAAAAAATTTTAAAAAAAACCGTTTATCTTTTAAAAAGTTTTGGTATTGTCTATTAAATTTAAAATTTTTAACTTCCCAGACTGTAAATGGTTTAAACTTTCCCAAATCAATTTTTGGGATATTTCCTTTTTTAAATTTTACTCATTCACCAAAGGTTTTTGGACCCAAAAACAACCTGAAAATTTTTATTTTTTTCCAAAGGCCCAGAGGAAGATTTTTCCTCGGGATAACCATAAGCTTTATCAACACATTATTAAAGGAACCTTTTTTTTTGGGTTAAAAAAATTTCATCTTTTTTTTCAAAAATTTGCTTTTTTTCAAAATTTATAACTTTAGAGGGGTCCCAAAATTTGAAAAAGTTTTTTTTTTTTTTTTCTATTGGTTGGGGGGAAACGTGTCTTTTCCCCCCGGGGCGGAATCCCCAAATTCACATTTTTTTTTGTTTGAAATTTGAACAGAAATTAAATTTTTAAAGGGAAAAATTTAATAGTTATAAAAAGTATTTTTTTCTTAAGGAAAATTGTATAAAAAAATTTAAAAGTTCGGTTAGAGAAACACGTACCAAAAAACATGGGTTTAATACTTTATATATTTAAAAATCAAAAAAATAATTTCAATGTAATAAATGTTTTTTGGAATTAAAAAGCCCAAAAAATTTTTATTTTTTTCGATCTGGCCTAATGGGGAAAAGAAAAACCTTTTTTTTGAGGGGCTCCCAAAAGAATAATTGGGAAAACCATTATCCATTGGACTGGGAATCAGATACAAAAAAATGGGAAAACAACATTCCCACGAAAAAGGAAAATCAAAGCCGTTTTATTTTTCCGTAAAAATTTTTAATTTAAATTTGTATCATACCATATATGTTAAAAGGTGATTTAAATTATTTCAAAATTATATTTGGGGGATTGCAAAAAGGGAAAAGAAATTG
>NW_026094224.1:0-4849 GCF_024586455.1 Bactrocera neohumeralis | reverse complement strand
AAAAAACTGAATGGCAGGAAAGTACAACGCCACGAGAGAAGGCGAACCCGATTCCCCAATCGATGACGATGGAGCAGACACTTCATTGTCCGACCAAGAAGAAGTTCGAATAGCAATTACCCGTCTGAAAAACAACAGGGCAGCGAGGGCCGTTGGATTGCCGGCGAGCTATTCAACACAACTTACTTGTAAAATATGGTCGGACTAAAACATACCCAACGAATGGAATTTAAGTATGCGCCAACTACCGTGGATAAGCCTCCTCAACATCGCATACAAGGTTCTATCGAGCGTATTGTGTGAAAGATTAAAGCCCACCGTCAACAAACTGATTGGACCTTATCAGTGTGGCTTCAGATCTGGAAAATCAACAACCGACCAGATATTCACCATGCGCCAAATCTTGGAAAAGACCTGTGAAAGGAGAATCGACACACACCACCTCTTCGTCGATTTCAAAGCTGCTTCTCGACAGCACGAAAAGGAGCTGCCTTTATGCCGCGATGTCTGAATTTGGTATCCCCGCAATACAACTAATACGGCTGTGTAAAGCTGACGTTAAGCAACACGAATAGCTCCGTCAAGATCGAGAAGTACCTCTCCCGGAGCAGTTCGATACCAAGTGAGGTTTCAGACAAGGCGACTCCCTATCGTGCGACTTCTTCAATCTGCTGCTGGAGAAAATAATTCGAGCTGCAGAACTAAATAGAAAATGTACAATCTTCCACGAGAGTGTACAGCTGCTGGTGTATGCCGATGAAGAAAGACTTGCTTTGGCCGTCTTCATACAGTCCAATCGCTTCTACCCTGTCTTTCTAAAAAATATGAAAATTGTTACTATCAGAGATGACTCTATTCCTCCACCATTGCCAAATCGAGCTATGCATGATCTTTTCAATCAGGAATTACCAAATGAACAACGTCTGATCGCAATGAATTGAATTCTTATGTTCCGAAATTGAATGTGCAACAGAAAGTAGTGAATGAATCCATTATACAAGCAATTTGTGGTGGGGATAGTGATTTTGTTTTTGGATGCGCCAGGAGGCACCGGAAAAACTTTTTTTGATATCATTACTGTTAGCAGCGGTACCAGAGGTAAAGAGATGTCCAACTCTCTCATTGAAGTGAGAGAAGAATTGCTAAATCAATCAAGATAAAATCAACTGTTCGAGTTCAGGTGGTTTTGACGTTTAGCAGTGGAGAGAAGGAGCGACCGGATGAAATCTTACAAAAAAAAATATGTAAACGGAGGGATTTGTTGCATTATTCAAGACCACTTATAAAAATGTAAAACAATGAAAACTAAATGAAGCTGTGTAATATAATTGCATGGCATGAAACATTTTGTAATGTCAAGCATCATAGTATTATTTTCAATGGAAAAATTATTAAAATATTTATTGATTGAGAGCTGAAAAGCTTAAAATCCTTTTTATTATTGAAATGTCAAAAGTCAGTTGTTTTAACATACCTTAAAAAGATTCAAATAGTTCTCTATATATTAATTAACTACTATATAGTAATTTTTATTCTGTACTAAATGTTGGGTGTTTTAATTTAAATGCCCAAATATTATTATTTTGTTCAATCTGGCCATAATGGAAAATGTTATAAAAACTAATTTTGAAGCGCTCTCACACTGGAAAAAGTTGCACATCCCTTTATTCCTAGCGGTACGTTCAGGCTTCTAAGTTCAGGTATCGCAGCCACTTTGTTGGATGGTGGTCGTACAGGCTCACTCTGCGCTGAAGCTACCATTGAATATGCAATTTTTGCCTATTTTGTCAGTAAAAAAAGATGTTAATATACTGTGAGGAATGAAGAAGATGTGGTGAATTATCCTATCCTACCTCTGCATAATCTTCAATTGAAAGTTGGGTAACAGTTATGATGCTTCGTAATATAAGTCAACCACGGCTTTCTAATGGTACAAAATTAGCTGTTAAAAAGTTAATGGGGAATGTTAGCGAAGCAGCGATTTTGACCGGGAAAATTTGTAGAAGTGAAGACGTATTTAGTCCTCGGACTCCAATGATTTCATCTGATTTGCCGTTCAAGTTTAAATATCTTCAATTTCCGGTTCGGCAGGAGGATTGCCAAAAATAAATTAAATCGATGCTATCCTTTTTGAATAAGCCCGTGGGTTTATGCGTTATATACATATACACATACATATATACATATATTTCTTAAAGTGACACAAATTTGACTTCTAGATTCTGAAATAATTGCTTCGACGATTGCCGTTTCCAAATGGGTATCGTTTTCTAGTAAATTTAGTTCTTCGCAATATGTTGGGAATACTATAGCATTAATAGTCCGTAGTGGCTCAAATGACACATGACCCACTCACATAGACATAAGACCAATAGTATCAGTAGAACGCACATCTGAACCGTTTCCGCTTGCTTGCGTCTTCGATGAAGCATTCCAAGTATAATAACGTAGCATCTTCGAGTAAAGTTCGTGCAAACGGATCGTTTTGACAGATCTCTAAGAAACTGGTCTGTGTTGTCGCTGGAGACTTTGAGCACGTTAAACAACATTCGAAGCCGTAAAATATACTCATTCTGCAGATGCACCATATGCACAACAGTAAGATGACTTCATGAATTGGGAATGCGAATATACACCAAATCGCTTCATTGCAGTTCACATACCAACAAACTGTATTGCGCTTAATTTCATTGTTTGGATGCCAAAACCCGCCATATCGCTGTTTTCGTGACATATTTTCAAATGTATTTTATGGATTTTACTGAACTGCAATACTCGACGTTGCAATGTGTCCTGAACGTTTTTAATTGGCGAATATGGAACATTCCAACTGTTGTCGACCACGAAATCCATTCTTTTCTTTCTTTTCTTGCTGCAGATTGAAGAATTGCTCTTTTTATTGCTGCATTTATCTGTTGACAATCGTTCAAGTTGTTCCTCCAAGTTGTTATCAATAGATAAAAATTTAGTAAAAAGTAAGTATTTTCACTATAATATTACAAACTAAGTCTGTTAATGTTACAGATGTTAAATCACATTTAAGAAATGTGAAATTTAAAGTTTTTAATTTAAAATGAAAATTATTAAAAAACGTTAATTAATTGAGATAGCAAGCCTAAATGCCTTTATTGAGTATTGAAAGTTCAAAGTCAGGGTCCCGAATCGCGGCACTCGTTAACGAGCGAAATTCATATATTTTTTTGTTTTCGGATCGTTGAAACTCGCTATCGAATACGCATTTTCGAAATTGAGATTTTCTCGTTAGATAACGTGTTCTCGTTTGTACGAAAGAATCGAAATCTCACTCGTTAGTTATTTGAGAAACGTTATAGTACAAATTAAAAAAAAAAATAAATAATATATCAGTTAAAAATAATCGAGGCAAAGTGTGATTTATTTTTCTTTTTATTGATTAAATATGCGTAAAAAAATGTATGAGTGATTTTAAGCTACAGCATCAAGACTTGGCAAAAATATTTTCCCTAATTTTGGGGAAGGCAAAGTTGCAGCAAATAAGCTATGGGATGCTTTGACGCTAAAACTTAACTCTGCCAGGCCACCGATGAAAATGCCAAATCTTGGAAAAGTAATATCAATAAATAATATTTATTAAATATACAAAATAATAGATGATTAAAATAATAATAAAATACAAAAATAGGTATAGGTAGCAGAAGAGCAACTTCCAAGCTACGGGGATAGATGTTGCAGTAGAAGGGTTGACAATAGTTAAATCTTTTGGAAATGTAGTGACGGAAGAAGGTATAAATGAGTTGGTAGAGATGATTATTAATAGCGAGGAAGAAGAAGAAGCCTACTGTCGAAAGCGAAAAGCTTTCTCTTTGAAATCAATTTACGCGCATATGAAGCAACGCAAACCCAAATCAATAAAAATATTGAGAAACTAATTACTTCAAAGGAAGATCGCTGCAAATAAAAGAAGAGGAACATAAAAGCAGATATGCAAACAAAAACTGTGGAGTTGCAGATTAAAACTTATGAGTTTGATATTTTAAAGAAAAGTTCAGAAATAAACACCAACATATGCGATATGTTAATTCCAAGTTCCTGTTTTTATTGAAAATATATTTATTAAAATAAAATATGAATTCAAATGTTGTTGGAACGTTTAATTCAATTATTATCTAAAGACAAACATAATATGATCTCTAATTTGATGGCCAATTTTAGTTAATTTGAGTCTCATTTTCAGTATCTATTTCTGCTTCATTGTTTTCATTCATAAAAATATTTGCAATATGTCGAATTTTTAAATTGTATTACTATACTGACTTCTTGTATCATTACTGAAGAATTTTCCACCGACCTTTCAGTATGGTTCTTTCAGCAATACAGCGTGCTTGGTACGGAGCCAAGTCAAATACCATGGTTCCAAAGGATATCCAAAATCTCCTGTTAATTGAGAAAATATATTTTAGCCTGTATATGCATATATTACCCAAAAGCCAGACAATTCTCCCATTGCTCATATGCTGATTATATGCTTAGGATTAATTTTTTTTTGCCAGCAAAAACTAAATTTAGTAAATTTATATAAACGTTTAATAAATTTGAATATTTATGCTCAATTCCAATTCAAAAACTTTTTTCTTTTGTTTGTATTTCATGTTATTCGAAATGTCTTTTAGAGCTACACCAGGAAGTTATTTCATAAAATTTATTATATATTCGTTTCGTAAATTGTAAAATAGTGTAAATTTCAAGAAGAATATAAAGAGAATGAAATAATAGAATAACTGACAAACAGTGCTGCCAGATGTGATAATTCTTGTTCAGTGTGCTCTACAGTACTTCCCCTCAAATAAAGTAAAGACTTTTTTAAAGGGTT
>NW_026094223.1:0-4482 GCF_024586455.1 Bactrocera neohumeralis | reverse complement strand
CTGGCGTTTCAAGAAGATGAAGAAGGTTTATTAACTTAAAGATGTTAAATTAATGATTTAAAGCAACTCAATATCGACTGCTAAATGTGTATATACAAGAAAATCGACTTTTTACCTGAATATGAGATTATCGAATTCTTCCAAATGCACTGCCGTTATGGCTTTATGTCAACTTCAGTAAGATGAAGAAGGTAAATTAACTTAAAGATGTTAAATTAATGATTTAAAGCAACTCAATATCGACTGCTAAATGTGTATATACAAGAAAATCGACTTTTACCTGAATATAAGATTGTCGAATTCTTCCAAATGCACTGCCGTTATGGCTTTATGTCAACTTCAATAAGATGAAGAAGGTAAATTAACTTAAAGATGTTAAATTAATGATTTAAAGCAACTCAATATCGACTGCTTAATGTGTATATACAAGAAAATCGACTTTTTACCTGAATATAAGATTGTCGAATTCTTCCAAATGCACTGCCGTTATGGCCTTATGTCAACTTCAATAAGATGAAGAAGGTAAATTAACTTAAAGATGTTAAATTAATGATTTAAAGCAACTCAATATCGACTGCTAAATGTGTATATACAAGAAAATCGACTTTTTACCTGAATATGAGATTATCGAATTCTTCCAAATGCACTGCCGTTATGGCTTTATGTCAACTTCAGTAAGATGAAGAAGGTAAATTAACTTAAATATGTTAAATTAATGATTTAAAGCAACTCAATATCGACTGCTAAATGTGTATATACAAGAAAATCGACTTTATACCTGAATATAAGATTGTCGAATTCTTCCAAATGCACTGCCGTTATGACTTTGTGTCAACTTCAGTAAGATGAAGAAGGTAAATTAACTTAAAGATGTTAAATTAATGATTTAAGGCAATTTAATATCGACTGCTAAATGTGTGTATACAAGAAAATCGACTTTTTACCTGAATATAAGATTGTCGAATTCTTCCAAATGCACTGCCGTTATGGCTTTATGTCAACTTCAGTAAGATGAAGAAGGTAAATTAACTTAAATATGTTAAATTAATGATTTAAAGCAACTCAATATCGACTGCTTAATGTGTATATACAAGAAAATCGACTTTATACCTGAATATAAGATTGTCGAATTCTTCCAACTGCACTGCCGTTATGGCTTTATGTCAACTTCAAGAAGATGAAGAAGGTTAATTAACTTAAAGATGTTAAATTAATGATTTAAAGCAACTCAATATCGACTGCTTAATGTGTATATACAAGAAAATCGACTTTATACCTGAATATAAGATTGTCGAATTCTTCCAAATGCACTGCCGTTATGACTTTGTGTCAACTTCAGTAAGATCAAGAAGGTAAATTAACTTAAATATGTTAAATTAATGATTTAAAGCAACTCAATATCGACTGCTTAATGTGTATATACAAGAAAATGGACTTTATACCTGAATATAAGATTGTCGAATTCTTCCAAATGCACTGCCGTTATGGCTTTATGTCAACTTCAATAAGATGAAGAAGGTAAATTAACTTAAAGATGTTAAATTAATGATTTAAAGCAACTCAATATCGACTGCTAAATGTGTATATACAAGAAAATCGACTTTTTACCTGAATATAAGATTGTCGAATTCTTCCAAATGCACTGCCGTTATGGCTTTATGTCAACTTCAATAAGATGAAGAAGGTAAATTAACTTAAAGATGTTAAATTAATGATTTAAAGCAACTCAATATCGACTGCTTAATGTGTATATACAAGAAAATCGACTTTATACCTGAATATAAGATTGTCGAATTCTTCCAACTGCACTGGCGTTATGGCTTTATGTCAACTTCAAGAAGATGAAGAAGGTTAATTAACTTAAAGATGTTAAATTAATGATTTAAAGCAACTCAATATCGACTGCTAAATGTGTATATACAAGAAAATCGACTTTATACCTGAATATAAGATTGTCGAATTCTTCCAAATGCACTGCCGTTATGGCCTTTATGTCAACTTCAATAAGATGAAGAAGGTAAATTAACTTAAAGATGTTAAATTAATGATTTAAAGCAACTCAATATCGACTGCTTAATGTGTATATACAAGAAAATCGACTTTTTACCTGAATATAAGATTGTCGAATTCTTCCAAATGCACTGCCGTTATGGCTTTATGTCAACTTCAGTAAGATGAAGAAGGTAAATTAACTTAAAGATGTTAAATTAATGATTTAAAGCAACTCAATATCGACTGCTAAATGTGTATATACAAGAAAATCGACTTTATACCTGAATATAAGATTGTCGAATTCTTCCAAATGCACTGCCGTTATGACTTTGTGTCAACTTCAGTAAGATGAAAAAGGTTAATTAACTTAAATATGTTAAATTAATGACTTGCAGCAACTCAATATCGATTTCTAAATGTGTATATACAAGAACATTTACTTTATACCAGAATATAAGGATGTGGAATACTTCCAAATGCACTGGCGTTATGGCTTTATGTCAACTTCAAGAAGATGAAGAAGGTTTATTAACTTAAAGATGTTAAATTAATGATTTAAAGCAACTCAATATCGACTGCTAAATGTGTATATACAAGAAAATGGACTTTAGCCCTGAATATAAGATTATCGAATTCTTCCAAATGCACTGCCGTTATGGCTTTATGTCAACTTCAGTAAGATGAAGAAGGTAAATTAACTTAAAGATGTTAAATTAATGATTTAAAGCAACTCAATATCGACTGCTAAATGTGTATATACAAGAAAATCGACTTATTACCTGAATATGAGATTATCGAGTTCTTCCAAATGCACTGCCGTTATGGCCTTATGTCAACTTCAATAAGATGAAGAAGGTAAATTAACTTAAAGATGTTAAATTAATGATTTAAAGCAACTCAATATCGACTGCTAAATGTGTATATACAAGAAAATCGACTTTATACCTGAATATAAGATTGTCGAATTCTCCCAAATGCACTGCCGTTATGACTTTATGTCAACTTCAGTAAGATGAAGAAGGTAAATTAACTTAAATATGTTAAATTAATGATTTAAAGCAACTCAATATCGACTGCTTAATGTATATATACAAGAAAATGGACTCTATACCTGAATATAAGATTGTCAAATTCTTCCAAATGCACTGCCGTTATGGCCTTATGTCAACTTCAATAAGATGAAGAAGGTAAATTAACTTAAAGATGTTAAATTAATGATTTAAGGCAATTTAATATCGACTGCTAAATGTGTATATACAAGAAAATCGACTTTTTACCTGAATATAAGATTGTCGAATTCTTCCAAATGCACTGCCGTTATGGCCTTATGTCAACTTCAATAAGATGAAGAAGGTAAATTAACTTAAAGATGTTAAATTAATGATTTAAAGCAACTCAATATCGACTGCTAAATGTGTATATACAAGAAAATGGACTTTAGCCCTGAATATAAGATTGTCGAATTCTTCCAAATGCACTGCCGTTATGGCTTTATGTCAACTTCAAGAAGATGAAGAAGGTTTATTAACTTAAAGATGTTAAATTAATGATTTAAAGCAACTCAATATCGACTGCTAAATGTGTATATACAAGAAAATCGACTTTATACCTGAATATAAGATTGTCGAATTCTCCAAATGCACTGCCGTTATGACTTTATGTCAACTTCAGTAAGATGAAGAAGGTAAATTAACTTAAATATGTTAAATTAATGATTTAAAGCAACTCAATATCGACTGCTTAATGTATATATACAAGAAAATGGACTCTATACCTGAATATAAGATTGTCGAATTCTTCCAAATGCACTGCCGTTATGGCCTTATGTCAACTTCAATAAGATGAAGAAGGTAAATTAACTGAAAGATGTTAAATTAATGATTTAAAGCAACTCAATATCGACTGCTAAATGTGTATATTCAAGAAAATCGACTTTTTACCTGAATATAAGATTGTCGAATTCTTCCAAATGCACTGCCGTTATGGCCTTATGTCAACTTCAATAAGATAAAGAAGGTAAATTAACTTAAAGATGTTAAATTAATGATTTAAAGCAACTCAATATCGACTGCTAAATGTGTATATACAAGAAAATGGACTTTAGCCCTGAATATAAGATTGTCGAATTCTTCCAAATGCACTGCCGTTATGGCTTTATGTCAACTTCAAGAAGATGAAGAAGGTTTATTAACTTAAAGATGTTAAATTAATGATTTAAAGCAACTCAATATCGACTGCTAAATGTGTATATACAAGAAAATCGACTTTTTACCTGAATATGAGATTATCGATTTCTTCCAAATGCACTGCCGTTATGGCTTTAAGTCAACATCAGTAAGATGAAGAAGGTAAATTAACTTAAATATGTTAAATTAATGATTTAAGGCAATTCAATATCGACTGCTAAATGTGTATATACAAGAAAATCGACTTTATACCTGAATATAAGATTGTCGAATTCTTCCAACTGCACTGGCGTTTTGGCTTTAT
>NW_026094222.1:0-4684 GCF_024586455.1 Bactrocera neohumeralis | reverse complement strand
TCCACGCGGTGGGTTCTGGGTGACCAATACAGGTTAGCTGAGAGCTGCAACAACTTTCACCTTGCGCTGTGGCGCGCCGCCTTTTCGCTCGTATCTCGGGAACGGTTCGTCCTACGGCCATGATCACATATACCATTTCGGTAGCAAATGACGTGACAAATAACTTTTGTTTTATACATTTTGTCATGAGATGCGTAGGCGAATTTCCGAAATTTCAAGGCCGGAGTTGGGGTTGAAGATGCAATCCGATCTCAAAACAAAAAGTTGCCTTGGAATCAGAAAGTACTAAGGCAACTTTTCCGCTCTGCCCAATCCACAAAAAACGGGAGACACCAGGTGGAGAAGGACTTGGCTTCCCTTGGAATTTTCAATTATCTTCACGTTGCGTAAAGAAGAAACGACTGGCTCGCTGTTGTTAACATGGCTATACTCGCGTAAGCGGTGTCTACGTCAGTAAAGAAGAAGAAGTAGTTTTTTGGTAGTAGAAAAATAAGTCGAAATTAAACAAGTAAGAAAGGGTTTGTTCGGGTGCAACCGAACAATTTATACTATTGCAACCAGTGGATCTGAATCCAAGCAATTTAATACATACAAGTACATATGCTTTATTCAGCATAAGATTTGTTAGATGCACCTCACGTACCATCACCAATCATATGGAGTAAATTTAGGTAGTATTCGAAAATCTTGATGTTAGTTATGTGGGGGCTGGGTCAAGTTTTCGTCCAAGTGTATCTATTTTAATTACAAAGATATACGTTATAGGTAAACCATATTCTTTACTTTCATTGAGATAACTCAAATCTTTTCCGATATATCTGTCATAAAGTCACCTGGAAGTTCGAAAATCTTTATAATAGGTATATGGGGGCTCAGGGAAATATTGACTCAATTTAACCCATTTTTGATACACAGAGTTAGTATTGTCAGAAAAGGATTCTCTCTGAATTTCAATTGTATATCTCACATATTGACCGATATTTTCGGTTAAAAGTCAACTATATATACTGGGGCCACACGTTAGGTACCTAGGTGCTAAAACAGTTTTGTTGGGGTTTGTACATTTGTACTTTAAAAGAATTTAGTACAAAATTGTGTCTCGTTATATTAATTGCTTTTTGATTTGTGTACAGAAAAGTGAAAAAATCAAGTGGAATTTAAAAATGTGTTACATATATGGGAAATAGGTGTAGTTGTTGTACGATTTTTGCACCGTGACATAAGGATATAAAAATATTCCTACATACCCAATTTAATTGAAGTCGGTCAGTCAGATCCCGAGATATGTGATTTCACCAAAAAATGGGCTATGCCACGCCTATTGTCCAATTTTCACACCGATCCCCATAAAGTTCTCTAATACCATGTCGAAGGTGAAATTTAATGTCTCCGGCGTAGTTTTTGTAGTACTGTTATATAGGGAGGGATCGGAGTTCGGACTTCAACTTTTCTCGTCATCCTGATCATTTATATATATAATCCTATATCTATCTCGTTTAGTTTTAGGTGATACGTACAACCGTTAGGTGAACGGAAATATAATACTCTGTAGCAACAGGTCGCTAGAGTATAAAGAGTATGAAAATTAGTAAATCAAAATTACTGCTCTTTAACATAAGTGTGCATTAGAGTGATTCAAAAAAAAAATTTTTTTCGTTTGGTACAAAATATTTTTTTTTATTGAGTTATAAAATTCATATGAAATAAAAAATTTTCCCAAAAATAATCAAACTTAAACTGTTAATATCTTTTAAACGTTTGGGTTTACGAAAAAATCATAATAGACCTTTTTGTAGAGCAATCAATTTCCCACAAAATCTAAGGAACAAGATATTTTTTCAAGTAGTTGGAAGCAAGATATAAATTTTTCTATCTGATAATAAGAAAAAATAGAAAACTGTATGTAGGAGGACCGTCCCGTTATAATTAAAAACTCATGTTTGGAGAGGCTTTCTTAGAGGTGTCTAGGAACTTATTTTTTCGAGTACCAAACGAAAAAAAAAATTTTTTTTTTTGAATCACTCTAGTGTGCATATATATGATCATATTTCAATACTTTTTTACCAACATTTTGTGCGTTAAATTTTATTATCAGAAAACTTAAAATAATGTAGTGTTTTTAGTAATAGAAATAGTAAGAAGCGTTAAAAATTTTGAACAATGCTTCGTTATTCTAAAACAAGCGAGTTTTTTGCGTATAACCTTCGTTTTAATTGCTTAACAAATCTAAAAGCTTTATCTTATCAGTAAAAGCAAAGGATACCCCGATAACTACGAGAAGAGTTGTTGTACTATTTACTTTTAATTGCATTCCCTCAATAACTTTACAAAGTCTCCATCATATTAATTTTTCCAAGGTTTAAGTTGTTAAAGCCAATAAAGCCAATATTCTCAAAGTAAGTGAGTGATCATAGCTTAAAGTTACTCTTATGATGTTTTCGGAAGTTTTGTAACATTTGTTTGGCAGTCAAAATAACTTGTAAAAATTATTTTTTGAGAATCATTTTTTACCTAAAATTGTTTGTGTGGGAACAGTTTTACAAATTTAAATTTTACATTTGAATTTTTTTTGACGTAAGGAGTATTGAATGCACGTATATTTCTTTTGATGTTGGAAAAGTCATCCAATTACCTTTGTGACTTAACGAATATTGAATGTAACATTTTTAAGATGTGAACAGCTCCCCAATTTTAAATTTACATACTTTCTTAATTTCTAAGACTTAACGACTTACGACTCTTGAATTGTGCAGCTTTCGCAAATATTTAAATGATGAATTGTTTTTAAGACAGAAAACTTCCGGGGAACAGTTCGCATGATCCTAAAAGATTTATTCACATATGTACATACACTAACTCTCCCATCTGCCACTTAAATCTTTTTTCCCAATTTTTCAGCACAATTCTTTGTAAAGCGGAGCGTGTTTTCAAGTATGTTGATATCAACTGATGATACGCATTGCCAATACGTTACATAATAATATCAAAAAAGCCAACAAAAAAACCTAACACTTAAGCAGCCATTGTTTTCAACTACTTCGGCAAAGTATATCCTAAAAGACTAACACTACAAAATGGTTACTACTCTCGCTGCTTACAAGATTCTTGCCAGGAATAATGGGATGCCCAACTCCTCTCTCACTGGAAGTGAGAGAACAATTGCTAAACGTCAAAACCACCTAAACTTTGACAGTTGACTGGATTGGGAGGTTTTGACGTTTAGCAATTGGAAAACGAGCGATGGCCAGATTGAAATCTTACCAAAAAAATATGTGAACGGAGGAATTTGTTGCCGCTGTTCAAGATCGCTATTAAAAATTTAAAACAATGAGAATCAAAGAAAATGCGAAATTTAAATATATTTCATGAAACGTTTTGTAATTTGATGCATAAAAGAAATCATTTTCTATTACAAATGATTGAAAACATTCATTAATTGACAACTAACAGGCTTAATTCACCTTATTAAGTATTGAAAGATCGAAAGTCAGTTGTTTTAATATATCATAAAATCATAAAAAAGGATTTAAGTGGTTTTGCCATAAAGTCCAATATATAATAATTTGCCTTAAATCGTAATAAACGTTAAGCCAGCAACTATTCCAGCTTTCAAGTTTTAATTTAAATGCCCAAAATTGGATTCCTATTTTGTTCGATGTCTAACGCCGATGAGATTTTGCAATGGAAAAAAAGTTATCAAAAACGCTTATTTTGAGGCGCTCTCACGCTGGAATAAGTTGGGCATCCCATTTTTCCTGATTCTTGCTACACACAGTTACGCTGTTGGCTCGTAGACCTGAGAGATTGCCTCGGTCGCTGCCACCGCAAGTTTTGCTGAGTCATGTTCAAGTGTTGTAAAGCGTTAAAAATTTAACACGAAGCAATGTTATGAACTATTTGAGGGCAACACCTTTAAACAAGCTGCTGTACAGGCAAATACAACTGCAACAACAATACTGCACCCCAAAACTAGTGCAAACTAGTATGTATGTTGTTAGAGAAAACAACAAAGTGCACTCCGCAAGCCAATCGATAGAGCGAATTGAAACAGTGCAAGATGGAAACGTCGCCGCGGAGATGTGTGGTAAGTTTAGGTTGATATTTTTCGTAGGGTTAACTAAATATATAAATAATAGTAAACAACTATAAAATATAAAGCAATAACAGTTATAAGCACACAAGCTGATGCGACAAAATTCGGTGAGGCGAGGCGGGAGACATGGCGACAGATAAATCGGTTGTGAAATGATTTAAGAGAATGAAAAAGAAAAATGGGGAAAGCGAGACAGAAGAAGTGAGATGTTGAAATAAGAACCGAGTTGCCATTATATGTAACTAATTTCAGAGAGATTGGAATTTTTCATGTAGACAATCTTAAACTGAGATTATTTTGGAAGCTTCCTTCGAAAAGTGTTAAATGTATTAGAAATGTGTATACCCCAACTAGGATATATGTAGTTTGTCAAGAAGTTTGTAGCACCTAGTTGTAATGTCGGAGAATTTATGACGCTAATCAGCGTGGCGAGTTGAGTCGATTTAGTCATGTTCGCTAGCCAGTACGAGTACATACGCAAACTAATCCCTTAGTTTTGATATATAGAGAGGATATTTTGCACTTATTAATTTCTTTTTCAAGAAGTTGCCCATTTATCGGGAGTAGCCGCCATTGGTCCACTAGAACATA
>NW_026094221.1:0-83565 GCF_024586455.1 Bactrocera neohumeralis | reverse complement strand
AAATTTTTGTTGTTTCAAAAATTTTTAAAACCCAAAAAAGTTGGAAAAAAAAAAAATATTTTTTCAATTACTTATTTATTTCTGTGTTCCAAAATATATAAACAAAACATATAAATTAATTCCAGTATTATAAAATATTCTACTAAAACATCAAATAAAGCAAATTCAATGCACAAGCAAGCCAAACTCGGACAGTCAACAAGTTTTTTTGAAATTTCGATATATATTTTAAAAACTAATATTTTGTATGAAGACCTTTATTTTTAATAAACCATTTTGAGCCGGTTAGCATTGATTTAACTAATTTTTCGCAAAAACTAGGTTCGATTTTTTCATTCTTGTAATAAGATAGATTTCAAATCGTTTTGCTTGATACGGAATCTGTCGAATTTTGTGTTAAGATAGTCCCATAAATTTTCGATCGGATTAATATCTGGACTTTGGTGGCGTTCCAGAACATAGCATTATAAGTAACCAATAACGCACTTTGAGGCCTTGTGCTTGGATCATTGTCTTGATAGAAATAGTATCACACTGAGATCCACTTTTCAAGACTTTTTGGTAAATTTTCTCTTAAAATGTTAAGATAGTCATTCTGATTCATTATTCCTTCAATAAAATGCAAAGACCCTGGTCCACAAGCCGAAAATGAACCCCAACCATTACCGATCCGCCACCATGCTTAACAGTTGGTCTCAGATTGCGCAGTTGCAGCTCCTCATTTGGTTTCGCCAAACATATGGTTTCCATCGGAGCCAAAAATATTAAATTTACTTTCGTCAGTAGACATAACATTTTTCCAGAACGAAAAATCCTTATTTTCATGTTCTTTTGCAAATTTTAATCGGATGGTCTGATTTCGTTTGCTGATCAACGGCTTTTGTCGGGCCTTTCTACCATTTAGATCAGCTTCATGAAGTAGATTTCTAATAGTAGATGCACTAGATTTCTTCCCCAACTCATTTTCAGCTATAACAGCTAACTTTGGTGCGCTAAGGAAAGGGTTATCTTTAACCTTTCGCAACAGGTATCGCTTATCTGCATCTGTAAAATCTTGTTGTGTGCAGCTTTAAGCTGTTTTCCACTTGTTTGTTGGTTTTGAGGCGCTTAATTATATCGTGGATTGTGAAACGACTTCTGTCAACAATTTCCGCAATTTCATGCACGGATTTTTCCATCGTTGGAATGCTTAGCTAACCAACTTTCTGAATTCAATACTGGTTTGGCCTCTTTGCTCAGACATTTTCAAATCACAAATCGTAATTCCAACTATATATATATTAAAAAAACTATCAGGGAATTCCCGTTAGTCAGCCAAACACTCTACTTGAAGTTGGTTGCAATTCTTTGACAGAGTTGCATTTATTTAGAGGATAGTTGCCACTGTCCGAGTTTGGCTTGTGCATTGAATTTGCTCTTATTTGATGTTTTAGTAGAATATTCTATAATACTGAATTAATTTATATGTTTTGTTTATATATTTTGAACTGAAATAAATAATTTAATTCCATTGATCCAGAACCACGTGGCTGAAGGAAGCATAGTTCGGACGGACTGCTGGTGGGCATATGACGCATTACCAAATTTTTGGGTACGTCCACCAAAAAGTGAATCACTGACGACACCAACCCTTTCGTTTCCGAAGATGGTGCTCATACGCAGCGGTTTGAGTCGCAATGGCGCGTAGTGAAACGTTTCTTTTACAAAGCCAACTATAATCACACCGCCAACTTCGCCGACGTCATCGTCGAATATATGTGGCGGCGATCTATTCAAAAACAAGAAAAAGATCCCTTTGTGTCATTAATAGATGCAATTAAATATGTATATACATTGTACTGAAACATTTTGGTTTTCTTTATTTCGATTTCTTGTCCATACAAAAATGTTGGCTGGGTTGCATTGGTTTCAGTTTGTATGGAAAAATGAGCAAAAACACTGATTTTTGGTCCTTTTCAAAAGGGTTCCCCACAGGTATATAGGGGCTCTAGGGGGTCGAGGTGGGGTTTATTAAAAAGTTCGATCCTTCCTCTTTCCAATAAGGGGGCGTGAGGGGGTTGTCGCTCTCGCTAACTTCAATATATTTTGATATTTGCCAACGACAGTAGGAGGACAGTAGAGTTGACAGTAGAGGGATGAGGTAGAGTGGGGATGCCACTAATATGTAAAATTATTCAAAGCTCTAACAAACCTGACGTTATTTTACAAATAAAACAGCTCTATTATATCATTTGTAATAACAATTGATAATATAAAGCAAATAAATTTACATAATTACTTATTTGTGGCGTAAAAATTTCACTTTGAACAAAATATTTAAATTTCATTGAAGTGCAAGGTATTAGTATGGCCAGAACGAAATTGTGTACATGCAAACTGGAGAGCTGTGTTGTCTTGTATAGATGCCGGCCATTGTGTTGTTGCTGCTTCTCACAAATGTACATGTAGTAAGATGCACAACGACGTTTTCAGTTCACTGTCGTGCTGCTGCAGTCTGTCGCGTTCATTGTGTTCGGCACATGAGGATGTTAATTTACAGTGTTTATGAAATTTTAAAAAGTGCTGAGTTGAATAAATTAATTTTTAAATTTTCTGTTTATTAATATTCGATTATTTTAGATAAATATGGCGGAAAAAGTAAAGTGGACACAAGCGCTAATTGAAAAATTAATATATTTGGTAGAAGCACAGGAGTGTATTTATAGCATAAAGTCACCGTTATATCTGAACCGGAGTGTAAAAGCTGAAGCTTTTAACAAAATCAGTGAGGAGCTAAACGTGCCAAACATAAACGGGTCTGAAATAAAAAAAATGGAAAAATATAAGAACACAATATTTACGAGAAATTCATGAAGTGTAATTTGTATTCTCCAAAGTTATGGTGCTTCTCGCTGCTTCAATTTTTGGAGCAGCATACCCAAATTAGGAGGTGGGAATCTAACCACGAGGTAATACTTTATTTTATTTTATTAAATTTTTTACATCAATTCAAACAAATATTATACTTAAGGATCCAAGCGCGTCAGGAAGTCGAGAGTGTGAAAATAATATACATATCTCCAACAACCCAACCAGTTGTGGCTGAAGAAACTGTTAATGTAGTAAATCATTCATATATGTATGTACATATACATATGTGTATAAAACACATAGTTTTAACTTTTATACTTATCTACTAAGGCGGAAGAAAAAGGGAAAGGTATTGTAATTTTAATTTTAAAAATTAAACAATTTATTTAATTATTTTCTAATATTTATTTTTTAGAGCACTGCATTGACTAAAGTGAGGCAGGATTTTGCGGCTGTGAGAGAACAAATCGCTGAAAGACGCAATAGACCGTATAGTTGGTTGGGCAATTTCGTCTCTGCGAAAATGGAGGAGATAGTTCCTCACATGCGACAAGACGCTCAATGGGAGGTCCAATGCCTTATGCGCCGTTTGGTACAAAAATCAAACAGATATCGTGATTTGCAGTTACAATCTCCTCAGAACGACTTACTTCAGAATGCAATGAGTGGGATTTTTGAAGATGAAGATTTTGATTTTATTAAGTAAAGCACATATAATTTATCAAATTGCATTAGTAAATAATAATAGTAAATTTTTTCATACATACATAGTTCTATGCAATATTTTTATTTTATATCCGAAATGTGATTAATTTGACAAAGCCAAAGTTTTTCTAATTAGTGCCTTATTTTTGCATAAATACTATTTATTTTTTTATATAGTTTATAAGTTATGATGAATTATGAATTAAAATCAATGAATAAAATGTGATATGAATTAAACTAGAAAAATGTTTCTATTCATCAAAAAGATGTTGGACATTTATATTTATAATATAAAAATTAGTTGCATGAATTACATTAAATGGCGGTTTTCTCTGTTTCCGTACAATATTTTTTACAGGTACGGAAATACCGAAAATAGTAGTCCTTTAAATGTGTTTGCTTCAACTGCGGGAATTTCCACGTTCCATTTATCGAGTATTCGTTGCGCAAACAATGATCATGGGGAAATCGCCCGCTTCATATACTTACATATGTATTTATGGAGGATTCGTTGCGCAAACAATGATCATGGGAAAATCCCCCTATTAATATACTTGTGTATATGCAATGATAATTTTATGACAGGAATTTCCTTCTCCATCTCAACGATTAAATATACATATATAGATACATATGTACATAAGTATCTCTATGAAAGAGTGTTTCTGTAATGTTGCATTTAATTATACAACATATTTTTCTTTTTGTATGAAATATAAATAATTCCATTTTTATTAAAATTCATATATATGTACTTATATATATTACATTTCATAATGGTAAATAAAAAACTTTTTAAAATTACAGAAGCCGAAAGCTGCAATCAACTCTTCCTTCCGTATTAAAATGGGCCATATATTCTTGCCGAATAGTTTCTGGCGCACCCCCCCTTGGATTGTTGCTATTAACAGAAGCTTGAGAATATCTTTCAGCTGTCGAATTGATTAAAATTATACCATTGATATTATTTGTTCCTAAAAAGTTGTGTAAAACACAGCAAGCCCATGCAATTTTTTGCACAGACTTTACTCTTTAGTGTGCTAAAAATATTCTGAATCTGTTTGATAGAATCCCGAAAGCATGTTCAACTACGTGTCTTGCACGAGAAAGACGGTAATTGAATATTTTCTTCTGGCAACAGCTTGTGTGGTAAGGGTACGGCTTCATTAGGTGTGTCTGAAGCGGGAAAGGATCATCGCTTACGACCATATATGGGAGACATCTATTACTAACTATAGTAGAGTTTGATGGTAATCCTCTCTCTTCTCGTAGTACCAAAGCGAGTTCACTTTAGAGGAGCACTCCTGCGTCATTACATCGACCGTTACACCCAATATCAACGTAAATGAATTTGCAATTTGCATCAACCAAGGCCAACAAAACTATACTATTTGTGCCTTTATAGTTGTGGTATCAGTATATACAGTAATAAACATTTTCTTTGTTTACATATACTCACCTTCAGAAAATCTTAGGGTGTCGTGTTACACTTTTTTTTCCTACCTTCATGGTAATCAGGGTGTAGAGTTAGCATTTAAACTGCATATAAATTTTAAATTTTGATGACCGAGACTTTAAAAGATATTAAATAATGCAAGTGTTTACGTTATTTAAGTGATTATATTGAATTACTTTGCATATCTGCTCAATTTTATTGGGATATTAGTTGTTGTTTAATTTTAAATCAGTTGTTTTTTTTGTGCAATTTTTAAACACGCTTCAAGTATTTCCAAATTTTTGCATGCAGTAGGATACAACCCTGGGTGGTAATTTGTCGTTTGACATATACAAATTGACAACTCGTTAGCCGTTATTGGAAAACATCAATTGGAAATTGAGTTTGAAAAGAAAGATATATAGAAGTTTTTAATAAGAATACATATTAGTGTTAATAATAAAGTTTATATTAATAATTGTAGAGCCTTTTTATTGCTGCGAAAATTCACAACCCGACGTTTTAAAATACTTTTTATAAAAATTAGAACATATTTTTCTTTAAGAATTTTTAATATGCAGGCAGCCAGCCCTCATTTTCGGCACATCAAATTTTTGTGCATTTCACATAGGTAACCACCTCCCCCTTCTAAAAGTTAGCTTCTGTATTTTAATATATTTAATAGAGTTGTAGGATTTTGGATGCATCTATTGTGAGAGCTTAGAAATCTTTATTAATTATTAAATTATTTTGTGCAATATTTTTATTTAAATTGTTATGTAAATTGTTAATTATGTTTATTTTAAGTTGTAAAGGTGAAAACAGGCCTACCGGGGAACCGAACACCTAAAAAAAGTCGGGAACGCGCTTTATTGCAAACCTCTGGGAGGTGTGGAAAATGCAAAACTTAAATATTCAAAAATAAATTATCAAAAATAGTTTACGGATGAGAATTAGAACGATATATTAAAAGTTCAGCTTCAAATGCCTAAATATCTTCTTTCTAAATTAAAATTATTGGTAATAATATTTCAAAAACTTACGAATACAAACCGGTTTGTGTTTTCTGTCTGTCAATTGTAAACAAATACATTCAGAAGAAAACTCACCACAGAGAAATCTAAAAACAGGGCTGCTTTTTATTAATAAGAACTCACTACATAAAGAATATCTGACTATCAGTAAATGATATTTTTATGGGTGAAACATGACACACTATGGCGTTTAAATCAAATATTAGTAAATATAATTATGTCATTAATATAATACTTTTATATTAAGCAACAATATTTATAGTTTTTGTTATTTAATAGAATAAATTTTCTAAGTATTTACTGCCTCAATATATATAGCACTGCGTTGCTACCTCTGAAAATCCAAGATGGCCGCTATTCGCTCCTCAGAAAGCTACCACGAAAAGGTTATCTACTGTATATACTGTGGTTGCGGTAAAATGTACCATCTTCTCGCGATGGCCTAAAGGTTATGTACATATGTATTTACCATCCAGTGCGCCTAGACAATTTGGAAATTGCCATCATATTGCAAATTCATTTGCAATTGATACCCACTCTGCCGTATTGCTTGGAAACTAAAATTATGAAATTGTGTAATTATATATTATAAAAAAATAAATGATTTACACCTTCAAATATAACGCCTTCAGTCTTTTGTAAATAGCGCCACAAACTACGGGAATTATTCCACCAATTGCTGGCCGCGAAATTTTTGTCCCAAAATTTAAGCTTTGAAACGATTCTCCTATAAAATACAAAAATATTTTAAGTTTTTTAAATTTTTAGTTTACATACATAGTATACGAAAAAGTTTAATTTTAAACTTACCCGTTGTGAGAAAACGGAGGGTCAGTGACAGCTTTTCCGTTGCAGAAATTGCAGCTCGCATCCCAGTATCTTGCTTCATTATGTCGTCCTGTATTGCTGATAACATGAAATTATACTGCGTCTCTGACATTCTTAGATAATTTGTGTGTCTATTTACATCAATGTGCAGTAGTTCCTTCATTAAAAATGAATGTGTTCTCCATACTTTAACCCATTGTCGTTTCTTTTCCCTTATAGGTATTTGGGCCACTCTATCACATATATTAATCAGTTCTGTCAATTAACAAATACATTTTATTTATAATTCAAAATTAAAACAAAGATTATATAACAGACCTTCACATATATCACCCTTTTCACTATCGTCTGAATCAATTTGTATGGCTTCCTCCATACATTTCACAATATCTTTAATTAATTCGATTTTTTCGTCATACTCCATTTGCTAAAATATTTATATTATATTATGTATTTTTGTATACATATTTGCCAATTTCTTACCAAAAGATGAAATTAAATGCAAATGCAACTATGTACTACGAAAAAAAAACACGAATGCCGAAAAACGTCGCAGCGAACTGTTACGAATAAGAACACAAAGCGTGTTGCTGAACACTGGAAACTCGGCGAGCTTGTCAAGCTCTTCATACTCACTCATTTCGGCATCTCTCTTCTTCTATCTGCTAATGCGTATCGCTTCCCTCTTCAGCTCTCGATATCTATCCCTTGGTCGATCGTAATGTTGCTGCTGCACGGCACTCCTCATTTTGCGTTTTTGGCTGCTCAGAGGCGGGTGCATATCTGGGCTGCAACAAGATAGTGGTCCGAGTCGATGTTAGGACTTCGGAGCGTACGCGCATCTAAAACATTGGAGACGTGTCTTTCATTTATCACAATATGATCAATCTGCTTGGTGGCTTTCCGATCCGCTGACAGCTAGGTGCCTTGATGAAATTTCCTATGCTTTAATCTAGTACTACAGACAGCAATTTTTCGAGCCCGGGGAAATCGATCGATCTTAACCCATTTCGGGATGTTTCCTCATGGATGCTGAATTTATCGACTATTGTGCCAAAGATACCCTGGCGCTACATTCGCCAAGCACGATTTTGACATCTTGGCTGGGGAAACTTTCATAGGTGCGCTCCAAGCGCTCATTAGAAGGCATCTTTGTCACAACGTCCGGGAAGGTCGTCCCAGAAATGCGATGGACGGGACAAGGACAGAGACGAGTAGGTCCTTGTGGCATTTACTACAGTGGCCATATAAAGGAGCGCAAGTTTGGTGTTGGATTCGTGGTGGAAGAGAGACGCGCTTATGAGAGCTGCCCCCGCCACGATGTCAAAATCGTGCTTGGCGACTTTAACGCCAGGGTGGGCAAAGAAGGAATCTTTGGCACTACGGTCGGTAAATTCAACCTGCACGAGAAAACATCCGCAAATGGGTTGAGGCTGATACACTTCGCCGGGGCTCGAAATATTGTTATCTGTAGTACTATATTCCAGCACAAGAAAATACATCAAGCTACCTGGCTGTCTCCGGATCGAAAAGCCACCAACCCGACCGATCATGTTGTGATAGTCGTAAAACACGTCTCCAGTGCTCTAGACGTGCGTACGCTCCGAGGTCCTAACATCGACTCGGACCACTACCTCTGTGCAGAAAACAGACTGCTTACCTCACAACGTCACGATCGACCACAACTCGTGCGGGATGGGATAGATACCGGGAGTTGGAGAGGGAAGCGAGACGCATTTGCAGACAGAAAAAGAAAGAGGCTGAAATGCGTAAGTATGAAGAGCTTGATAAGCTGGCCGACAAGGGTAATGATCGAAAATTCTACGAAAAAATGTGGCGGCTTACAGAAGGTTTCAAGACCGGAGCATACTCTTGCAGAACCCCCAAAGGTGATCTAGTGACCGATGCCCAGAGCATACTTAAATTAAGGAGGGAACACTTCTCCAGCCTGCTGAAAGGCAGTGAACGCACAACTCTAGGAGAAGGCGAACCCGATTCCCCAATCGATGACGATGGAGCAGACATTCCATTACCCGACCATGAAGAAGTCCGAATAGCAATTGCCCGCCTGAAGAACAACAAAGCGGCAGGGGCCGACGTACTGCCGGGCGAACTTTTCAAACTCGGCGGCGGAGAACTGATAAGGAGCATGCATCAACTTCTTTGTAAAATGTGGTCGGACGAAAGCATGCCCAACGATTGGAATTTAAGTGTGCTATGCCCAATCCATAAGAAAGACGACCCCGCAATCTGCGCCAACTACCGTGGGATTAGCCTCCTCAACATCGCGTATAAGGTTCTATCGAGCGTATTGTGTGAAAGATTAAAGCCCACCGTCATCAAACTGCTTGGACCTTATCAGTGTGGCTTCAGACCTGGGAAAATCAACAACCGACCAGATATTCACCATGCGCAAAACCTTGGAAAAGACCCGTGAAAGAAGAATCGACACACACCACCTCTTCGTCGATTTCAAAGCTGCTTTCGACAGCACGAAAAGGAGCTGCCTTTATGCCGCGATGTCTGAATTTGGTATCCCCGCAAAACTAATAAGGCTGTGTAAGCTGACGTTGAGCAACACCAAAAGCTCCGTCAGAATCGGGAAGGACCTCTCCGAGCCGTTCGATACCAAACAAGGTTTTAGTCAAGGCGATTCTGAGAAAATAGTTCGAGCTGCAGAATTTAATAGAGAAGGTACCATCTTCTATAAGAGTGTACAGCTGCTGGCGTATGCCGATGATATTGATATCATCGGCCACCCGCGCCGTTAGTTCTGCTTTCTCCAGACTAGACAAGGAAGCAAAACAAATGGGTCTGGCAGTGAACGAGGGCAAGACGAAATATCTCCTGTCATCAAACAAACAGTCGTCACACTCGCGACTTGGCTCTCATGTCACTGTTGACAGTCATAACTTTGAAGTTGTAGATAATTTCATCTATTTAGGGACCAGTATTAACACCACCAACAATGTCTGCCTGGAAATCCAACGCAGGATTGCCCTTGCCAACAGGTGCTACTTCGGACTGAGTAGGCAATTGAAAAGTAAAGTACTCTCTCGACGAACAAAAGCCAAACTCTATAAATCACTCATAATTCCCGTCCTGCTATATGGTGCAAAGGCTTGGACGATGACACCAACCGATGAGTCGACGTTACGAATTTTCGAGAGAAAGGTTCTGCGAAAGATTTATGGTCCTTTGCGCATAGGTCACGGCGAATATCGCATTCGATGGAACGATGAGCTGTACGAGATATACGACGACATTGACATAGTTCAGCGAATTAAAAGACAGCGGCTACGCTGGCTAGGTCATGCTGTCCGGATGGAAGAAAACACTCCAGCTCTGAAAAGATTTGACGCAGTACCCGCCGGGGGAAGCAGAGGAAGAAGAAGACCTGCACTCCGTTGGAAGGACCAAGAGGAGAAGGATCTGGCTCCGCTTAGAATATCCAATTGGCGCTACGTAGCGAAAAGAAGAAACGTGTCTACGCCAATTAAGAAGAAGAAGAAGAAGGAAGCGAAAGAACTTTACATTTGTAATTAAATTGAATAGTGAATGGATCAAAATTAATGTTGGTATTTTCTTAAGTCACATCATAGGCACAACCCGTTTGATTTCTTTACTTTTATCCTATTTGGCAATATCACGTATTAATAACAGAAAAAAATGCTTTCGGAGTTTCATTACCACACATACCATCAATAGTTTATGAGGAATAAAGTTACTCGGATATTTGAAAATCCTCATATTAGTTATTTAAGCCTTAGGGCAAATTTTCACCCACTTTTATCCACCCAACAGCGCTCACTCAAAATTATTACGACAACTATTATATGGGGAAAGGACCTCTCCGAGTCGTTCAATACCAAACGAGGTTTCAGACAAGGCAACTCTCTTTCAAGTGACTTCTTCAACCTACTTCTGGAGAAAATAATTCGAGCTGCAGAGCTTAATCGAGCAGATGCAATATTCTATAAGAGTGTATAGCTGCTGGCGTACGCTGATGATATTGATGTCATTGGCCTCAAAACCCGCGTCGTTAGTTCTTCTTTTTCCAGAGCATATAAGGAAGCGAAGCAAATGGGTCTGGTAGTCAAACAGGGCTATAAGAAATATCTACTGCATCCCACGTCAATGTTGACGTATAACTTCGAAATCCAACGCAGAATAACTCTTGCCGAAAGGTGTTACTTCGGAATGAGTAGGTAATTGGGAAGTAAAGTCCTCTGTCCACAAACAAAGACCAAACTCTATAAGTCACTCATTCTTCCCGTCCTGCTATATGGACGATCTGATGAATCGACATTACAAGTTTTCGAGAGAACGGTCCTGCCGAAGACTTATGATTCTTTGCGCATTTTTTTTTTTTTTTTTTTTTTGTTTGCGGGCGAGGGGGTGGAAAATGCCTTCCGCATCGTCGATGCTATCGTCACAGCAGCGGTATGTGCCACTTGCAGGTCACTAAAAACCCCCCCTCTAAGGAACCGTCGCCCACCCTGGGACCGCGTTTGCATTACTTCAGGGTGGCGTTCCATTTTTCTCATTGAGAGATTTACATCTGCGCACCTGCGTCCAGGTCCCGCTTTTTGCTGCGTAGCAAGAGTGCAGCGAATTTCTTGATGATGCTCCAGTTTTCTTCACTTTCCAACATAACGCTGACTTAATTGTCCGCGTTTATTGGGCCAACCAGGTCCTCTACAGCGGTGCGTTCTCCTTGCCAGCGCGCACATTCGAAGAATGTATGTTCAGCGTCGTCTTCTGTCGCGTCGTTATATAGGCATGACGGCTCTTCGACTGTTCCCATTCTGACCGGATAACAGCTGGGTTGTGTAAAAATCTACCTCTCCGAATTTTCGGCCTGTCCATGAGTCTAGATCTTTTATAAGCCTGGCCGTCCATCTGCCGCGACTTTCGGTGTCCCATCTTTGTTGCCATGTTATTAATGTTTCTTTCTTTATTTGTTCTATTGCGCTTTTGTTGTTATCGGATGACTGCCTTAGCTCCCACAGCTTTTTCCTTTCGTGTGCTAGAAGGTCAATTGGGGCATTTCCGCTTATAACTAATATTGCCTCGCCGGACACTGTTCGGTAGGCTGATGCAACTCTGAGGGCTGCTGTGCGGTGCACTCTGGCCGCTACCTTACGCCGGTTTTTCTTTTTAAGTACATCTGCCCATATCTAAGCTCCGTATAATAAAACGCTGATTGTTGTCGACATTAGGAGCTTTCTTTTTTCATGACTGGGGCCTCCTATGTTGGCCATTAGTCGGCTCAGTTGAGAGGTGATCTTCGCTGCCTTTCCTGCGGCGTGCTGGATTTGTGCCCAGAAGGTTAGTCTAGGGTCCAGTCTTACGCCTAGGTAGTTAACTGCTTTTTTTGTCCTAAGAATATCCGTAGTCGTAGGCATGGTTACTTCGAGAGGTATGTGCTTATTTGTTAGCAGCAGTAGCTCTGTTTTTTCCGTAGCGAGCTGGAGGCTGTGTGAGTCGAGCCATGCTTCGGTCCGTATCATGACCTGGTTCAGCTTTCTTCGCGCTTCTTCTGTGTCCCTTGCTGTGATTACTGCTGCAATGTCGTCGGCGTAGCCTATTAAATACGATTCATCTGGCATTTCTAGTTTTAATATAGCGTCATAGCTAATGTTCCATAAGTCTGGTCCGAGGATGGAACCTTGTGCTGCTCCTGACGTGACCGCTATCTGTCGTGATCCCTCTTTAGTTTCGTATAGCAGTTTCCTGTTGCTAAGGTAGCTCCGCACCACGGCCCTGAGGTAGTCGGGTACCTTAAAGCTTTTCTCGAGAGCGTCGATCATATCTACCCATCTAGCGCTGTTGAAGGCGTTTCGGACATCTAGAGTAGCCAGCAACGCTATTCTTTTGTATTTATGCCATCTACGTTGTGCGACTTCTACGCTTTCGATGACGCATTTTATTGCTCCTATGGTTGATCTGCCGGGTCTAAAGCCATATTGTCTAGGGGACAGTCCTCCAGCTTCGTTGATAGCCGCTTCAAGTCTGGGTTTAAGCAGGGTTTCGTATAGCTTTCCCGCTGTGTCAAGCATACATAGAAGGCGGTATGCTGATGGCGAATTGGGCGTTGAATTGGGGTCTCCTTTTCCCTTACTTATTAGAACCAGCCGTTGCTTTTTCCAGGGTTCAGGGAATATTCCGGCTTCAAGGCAGGCGTTGTACATGTTCAGTAGTACTCCTGGGCGCTCTGCAGCGATTATTTTGAGAATTTCTGATGGGATCCCGTCCGGTCCGGGGGATTTGTTGGCCTTGAGCTTTGCAGTGGCTAGTTGCAGCTCCTCAAGGGTAAACCGAGGGATTTGCGTCGGTCTTAGGATGTGTTCTGGGTCCCTAGCCCTTGTTTCGTGTGTGGGGAATAGTGCGTTCACAATGTTATCCATTTGGGCAGCGGTTAGATCAGGTGGCTTTGCTCGAGCGCCGAGTTTCTTCATCACTATTTTATACCCGAGTCCCCAGGGGTTTCTATTTATATCCTCGCGTAGTTCCTCCCATTTTTTCTTTTTGCTGTCGTCGATGGCATGCTTTAGCTCCTTCTTTGCTAATTTGTATTGATCGGCTTCTTGAGTTGCGGCTCCTCTACGCCTGGATCTCGTGCAGGATCTGCGAAGGCGGAGGCATGTCCGTCTGAGTTGGGCTATATTTTCAGTCCACCAGTAAACTACTGCTTTATGTTTGCTGTGGGAGGCCTTGGGCATTGCTTTTTGACAGGCTCTTGTTATATTAAGCATTGTGTGCTCGACAGTTTTTCCTGCGATTATGGGGGGTTTGCTAGATGGGTTTTGGTCGTCTATTGCGGAGATTAATTTCGAAGTATCTAGCTTCGCAATGTTCCACTTTCATGTTCCAGTTGTTTTCCTTTGCTGGTTAGTGCTTGTTCCCGTGTCGATCATAAATGAGATGTAGTGATGATCGCTGCCAGTGTAATCCTCCAGGACCTTCCAGTTCTTTATTGAGCCTGCCATGCGTTCTGTTGATAGGGTAATGTCTGCTGTGGTTTCCTCGCATCCCGGTCTTCTAAACGTGGTTGCATTTCCCGTATTGTGCACTACTAGCCCTAGCCGCGCAGCCATTTCTACAATGCGCTTTCTTCTCGAGTCCGTGCTTGGTAGACCCCACTCTACGGCTCTGGAATTTAGGTCTCCGGCGATAATCAATTGACCTTCTATAGACCTGGCTGTATCCTCTATGTTGTCGAGCTTTCCTTGAAATTCCTGTATACTATCGCTTGGCGTCAAGTAGCAGCTGATTACTGTAATAAGGTCGCTTTTGGCCCAGACGAAGCCGTTGCCGTTCCCATTGTTTACAGTCCTGATATTACTCCCTGGTGGTAGCCATATAGCGGCGGTTGAGCTGCTATCTTCTAGCCAGATACCTCTCTCTTTCTTTTTGTATTGCTCGCTTATGATGATCATCTCGTAGTCGCTCTCCGTCACCATTTGCGAAAGTAGTGCGTCGGCAGTCTTGTAATTCCTATATACCGTGCATTTTGCGGAGCCCGGGATCTGGTCGATTTTTTCATGTTTGGCCTCTTTGCAAAGGCAACATGAAGGAGGCTTCCCGCAATCTTCTTTCTTTGCGCATTAGCAAGAGCGAATATCGCAGTCGATGGAATGATGAGCTGTATGAGTTTTGCGTCACCATTCACATAGTTCAGCGAATTAAGAGACAGCGGCTAAGCCGGCGAGCTCATGCCGTTCGAATGGACGAAAGCACTCCAGCTCTGAAAGTATTCGACGCAATACCCGCCGGGGGAAGCAGAGGAAGAGGAAGACCTCCACTCCGTTGGAGAGTTTAGATGGAGAAGGGGCTTTCTGCACTTGGTATCTCGAATTTACGCCAAATTACGAAAAGAAAAAACTACCGGTGCACTGTTATAAACTCGGTTATAACCGTGCTAGCGATGTTTACCCCAATAAATGAGAAGAAGAAGAAGAACTGTATCTGCAGTTGACTTTTGATTGAAATTATTGCTCACTGCATGGGATATAAAATTGAAATTCAGAGATAATCTTTTAGTGATGATAATATCACTGTGTACAACCGAAATAAATTGAAGATGATAAAGGTCTAACAACCTTCGCAATGTTCTTATGCTTTTTTTGCGGCAAACATGTCGGGAGCTTACGAGCGCACTGCGGAATGATCCATGTGCCATACGTTTTTAGAGCGGTAGGGTTACAAAAAAATCAATATCTTTGAAATGGTATGATTGAAAACCATTTTTTTTTGCAGTTTATTAAAGGCGAATATTTTCCGGGTTGTGTCACATGCTTTTTAATTTTCTTTTTTCTTTTTTTTTAAATATTATTATTCTAACAAAATGACCTTATACAAATATCTATAATATAGCACGAACATTTTTCTTTGACTTCACAAAATTTATCTCTAGTAGCTTATGAGGAAATAATTTTACAATTTCATCGTGCTCTAAATTTCAACCTTTAATAACTTTAACGAAAAAAAAATTGACGACATATTTATATCACGGGGTATGCATCTGGTTCCCTGCTCAAAGAAGTGCTGATTTTCAAAATTGGAGATATTTCGAAATTTTCATGGACCACTTGACGTCACTCACCCAAAAATTAGATTCGGTCAGGACTTTTTCTACCTATCATACATAAGTATACCGATAGTGTATGTTAAAATCATGATATGTATTATATAGGAGTTGGAAGAGTATCGACCCAATTTTATTTATTAATCATATGGAGAGGTGATTGTTCGAAAATCCTAATAATAGTTATATGAGGGCTGGGTCAAGTTTGCGCCCAATCTTATCTATTTTAGGCGCACTTATGAGTAAAATACGCTCTCTCATTTTTATTTAGAAAACTCAAATATTGGCCGATATATCCAGAATGCAGTCACCTGGAAGTTTAAAAATATTTATGTTAGGTATATGGCGGTCAGGGAAGTATTGGCCCGATTTGACCAATTTTTGGAATACAGATATACCATTATCAGAGAAGGATTATACCTGAATTTTTTTTTTTCAAAATTATTTTATTTATTGTATCTGCTTTTTGTTAAAGCCTAACAATAAGTTACAAAATCTTAAATCTATTTAAAAACTAGACAGGCTCAAGCAAGTGATTGAGCTGTTTTAGTGATACGTTGCTCCTTAATACGCAGGCATATCTCTTCTTTTACGTTGTGTTTGATCGCAGGAATGTACCAAAGCCAAAATAGCCAAAGGGTTTGGGTGATCTCGGAGTTTAGATATACATATATTGAATTCCGTTATCTTCTACTTCTTTCTTTACCATAGGAATACCAAAGTCTTTATGGATATTTTCGTTACGCATATACCATGGTGAACACGTGATTGTTCTAAGCATTTTTGATTGGAACCTTTGTATTATATCAATATTATTTGAACAGGTCGTACCCCACAGTTGAATGCTATACATCCAAATCGGCTTAATGACCGCATTATATAACAGCACTTTGTTGTCTAGGCTAAGTTTAGAGTTTTTATAAGCCAATTTAAATTTGCAGCTCTGATCTTCATACATGTTATTTTACTAGATATGTGTTTTCTCCACGTGAGCCTTCTATCTAGGTGAATACCAAGATATGTTACTTCATTCGCTTGGGGTACTAAAATATTGTTTATTTTTACTGCCGGGCACATCTTTGGTCTTAGCGAAAATGTAACATGCTTACACTTTTGTTCATTCACATTTATACGCCAGTTGGCTAACCACTCTTCGTCAGAACTTAAATGCTCCGCTAATATTCTTGATGCTAAAATGTGGCATTTGTTACGGCTCACTATAGCTGTGTCGTCCGCAAAAGTTGAAGTTAATATATTATTAGCTGTTGGAAGATCTGCTGTATACTATATGATGTATAGTGTTGGGCCTAAAACACTGCCCTGGGGTACAACAGCCCTTATCTGTCGTTCATCAGATAAGAAATCTCCCACTTTTACCATAAATTTTCTATTTTTTAAATAAGACTCCAATGTTTTATACAATTCTAAAGGTAGAATTTTTTTTTATCTCGTTAGTAATTCTATTTACCTGCTCTATTGTGCCATGTTTCGCACGAAACCCGAATTTATGCAATATTTTCGTGGAAGAAAGGAGACATCTTTGATAGTAATACTTTGTCAAAAACTTTTGAAAGACAGGGTAGAAGACTGATTGGTCTGTATGAAGACGGCTGTGTTAAGTCTTTCCCAGGTTTATCTATCAAGATTATCTGCGACTTTTTCCATGAAATTGGATATTATCCGAAACTAATAATTGCATTGAAGAGCAAAGAGAGCACCTCTACAGCAGTAATTGGTAACTCAATTAGCATTTTTGGGGAAATTTTATCATGTACCGGCAACTTTTTTGGATTAAGTTTTTTGATGATACCAATAATTTCAGAAGGTGAAGTCTTAAGAGACTAGAACGACTCTTTAGCTGTGTTGGGTAAGACTGACAGCTTAAAGTTGTTCTTTCGCAAATTGGGTTGAAATACCTTTTCTAGGTGATTTGCAAAGCAATTAGCCGTTTCCTCGTCACTTCGAGCCCAATTTCCACCCAAGTCTCGTATAAGAGCAATTTGGAGTCAGTTGGAGGCTTCAAGGACTTTTGGGCTTTCCAAAGGGAATTTTGCTTGTTTGAATTCGGACACAGCTTCTTTATACACATTTCGGTATTCAATTCTTCCTCACGTTTAAGTGCTTTAATTTACGTACAGAATCGTATGCCTGAATTTAAATTATATACCTCACACGAGTCAAGTCTTTCTGATACATAGAAATACCATTGTTGGGAAAGGATTCTGACCGATATTTTCTGTTAAAAGTCATCAATAGATAGGGGCTTGAACAGTTTTGCTTTTTTTTTTTGGAAAATTTTTAGTTATAAGGTAGCATACTTTAGGCTTGGGTTTAGTGCGATTTCATCCCTTTTCACACTGAGACATAGGAATATGCGAAGAATGCTACGTATTAAATTGAGTCGAAATCGGTCGGTCGGATCCCGAGATATATGATATTACCAAAATGTACAACAAACTTATTAGAGAGCGGGGACACGTCAACTTTTTCAAAATTTTGGCTCACAAGTGCTCCTTTTCACTGTGATCCCCTGTATCAATTCACGCTTTTATATCTTATTTTAGTTATTGCACTTTTTAAGTTTTCGGTTAATGGCGATTTGTGGGCTTTGAGGTACTCCGACTACCACTTCCAAACAGCTCATTCTGGTGGATAGACAGATAGACTGTCACCAGTCTCAGTCAGTTATACTCCGTTGCACCATGTTGCAAGAGTATAAAGAACGTTAAATTTGATTGCACCAGAGCAATGATACCCTTTTTAAATTGAAAAGGTTTCATTCAACAACTTTACTTTGATCGGTCAGTTTGTATGGCAGCTGAATGCTACAGAGGTTCAATCTAAACAATTTATTTGAAGATTGTGCTGTTGTCTTGGAGAGAAGGTGCTAAGTATTCTTAATAATTTCTTGCCTTTTCAGATTATATTTTCTATATATATAGATCCTAGAGGACCCGTCCACACTTTGCTGTGACTGACAAATAGATAATACTACTACTACCATCTAAGTACTATATTATTTCTAATAGTTAGATTATAACTATCAGTTAATGAGATATAGAAGTTTTGTGAAGCAACTTGTGTTAGTTTTCAAAAAAATGGATCAAAAAGCATTTTGTGTGTTCATATTTTTGGGGGAAATACTGTTGAATTTGGGCTCTGCACCAGGGAAATCCACAGTTGAAAAGATATTTGCTAAGTTGAAAAGAGACGAAATGAGCACCGAGAACAATGACGCCCTAAAGTGGCGAAAGCCCTGTGCAAAGTGAGTGCCTCTAAAGTTCATAATCTAACAAAAACAACTAATTTCTGATTCTGAGGAGTAATTGAGTCCCCTTTAAACGTAATAAAACCGAATTTTTGCCCCGGTGCGAAAGAATAGAAACATCACTTCACACTGGAGTCCAATCGACAGTCATTCTAGTGGACCGCAAACGCTACTTCTCGCAATTTTTAAATTTGTAATAAATTTGAAAATATTTGTAAAAATCAAATGCCATAAAGGGCCATATTCATCTACATATGTATATTAAATCAGCAATGCATTTAAGGTATTTAATTGGATAAGGATTAATGCTGTATTGGTTAAAATCGCTTCGAATATTAGCCATTATTTGTCGTGAAAAGTAAATGACAAAACAATGTTATTGTGGGATGACATACATAAGAGATAGACATATACCATCACCGAGTTTTCTCTAAACCTTTTCAATGTGTACAATGTTTAGTACATTATTTTGATAAATCTCGTAGGGTTCAGTCTGCGTTTGCAATGTAAGCGGAAAAAATGTAATTATTTACGACATAACATAAGAATTCTCTAAAATGACAGTATTTCTCCACTACTTAATGGCTTTTATTATACATATAAACCATCCTCTTCAATTACTCTATCTATTAAAAAAACCGCATCAAAATCCGTTGCGTAGTTTTAAAGATTATGCTTAAATTTGTACATAGGGACAGAAAAATCGACTTTCTTTCATACTATGTATTGTTATACAAAGCTAAACTAAACTACATAGAAATAATCCAATCACTGTTGTTGGTTTACTTTAAACCAAATTATCTCCTTAATAATTCATATTTCATCATACATACTTACATATATGTATGTACATATATTTCTGTGTGAGTACTTGCAACGATTAATCGGAATGGAGTAGTTCACTTTAAATGCTTATCGTGTAGAAAATGTCATAGTAAAGAGTTCTGAAGTTTTGCCATTAAATATGCAAATTGCAATTACGTAATCGTCCAAATACAGTGTCTGATATCATAACCATTTCCATTAAATGCAATTAAAGTAAAATTGAATTCAATGATTTTAATTTGCTCTTCATAGAAGAGTCTTTACTAAGAGTAATGAAGTAATGCAGATCTTTCCATTTGACGAATGATTGTATAGCTCGTCTTGAAATTTATAGCTACATACATATATATGTACATACATTAGGGTGCTTAAAAATTATTTTTTTTTCAACTCTTACCCCCTCAAATGTTAGTGATTGACAAACAAAAAATCCTCCCTCAAGCCGGGCGCTGTAGCTTAACTCTAAGGGGTCGCTAATTTTTTGTTAGGTTCCCATACATTTAACATAGAAATTTTCGCTTTTTCATTCAAACTAAAATTTCACCAACTAATTTTCGCTTCTCAAAAATAACCATCACATATTCATAAAATTGGCTTTTCAAACTTTAAAAATTCCCGCGGTTATTATCCGGTTTCTTCCATTTTTGAATTGTATATGGAAATGCCTGAAGGAAACGACTCTGTAGAGTTTGGTTGACATAGCTATAGTAGTTTCCGAGATATGTACAAAAAACTTAGTAGGGAGCGGGGCCACGCCCACTTTTCCAAAAAAATTGCGGCCAAATATGCCCCTCCCTAATGCGATTTTTTGTGCCAAATTTCACTTTAATATCTTTATTTATTTATTTATGGCTTAGTTATGACACTTTATAGGTTTTCGGTTTTCGACATTTTGTGGGCGTGGCATTGGGCCGATTTTGCCCATCTTCGAACTTAACCTTCTTATGGAGCCAAGAAATACGTGTACCAAGTTTCATCATGAAATCTCAATTTTTACTCAAGTTACAGCTTGCACGGACGGACGGACGGACGAACAGACAGACATCCGGATTTCAACTCTACTCGTCATCCTGATCACTTTGGTATATATAACCCTATATCTGACTATTTTAGTTTTAGGACTTACAAACAACCGTTATGTGAACAAAACTATAATACTCTCCTTAGCAACTTTGTTGCGAGAGTATATGTAAAAAATTAAATTGGCTGAATAACTTGAATGGCTAAATTGCTCTTTTGTTAGATAAGTAAATAAATTTTAAATTTGGATTAGTTAGATAATTAATTAAAACTATAAACTATAAAATCTGCTTGTATAAATTCGAACGAACAAACTGATCCAGCAAAAACATTATTGATTCATTCATTAATAAATTAAAAGGAAATTATGCAAATAATAAATTAAATTTCTGGTGATGCATGAATGAATATATTGTGTTTGTAAATAAAACATGAACCAGAGGAAAAGATGGTGAACATGGAGTCACTATATAGCTTATTTGCTTGGCAAACGTCTTAACTAATTGCATTATTTGTTAGCATTACTACAGCATGCTTGAGAATTGAGAGTTATCGCACTTTCAGTATACGCTGATCTATTAAAAAAACACAGAAACTTAAAATTTAATGGAAAATGTTTATTATCATTCGAAAAAGCATTCTTTGGCATTTATTTTTTGAAGATTAACGCTTTCAAATGTTGGCGCAGGTATGTCTCAAATGGCTTATCCATTGAGTCTAATTTTCTATGACTCATTCTAGCATTTCGAATGGGCTTCGTCGCTGGTACGGAAACGTCTGATCTGTTCGGTCAAATATTATCCGATAATATGAATGCTGGGTCTCAAGATAGGTGATGATGTCGCGAATTGTACGCTCAGTAGACCAATTATGTTGACCATAAGATGAGCGAAGCGCGCGAAACACATTCTTTAGCAGGCTCAAGTTTTTCCACGATGAAACGCCAAAAAATTCTGACCAAATAAAACATGATAGCTTGATATGACTCTCGCGTGATCTGTCAAAAAAATGCTATTGAAAAGCGTTATTCTACGTGGATCATCCTTTATTATTCAAAACTAGCTGACCCGGCAAACTTCGTACTGCCGTAATTTTATTATGTAAATATGTGTTTTCGAAAACCCCAAAGCTAATGTTTCAAAATTAATGATTACCTCAGATTCGCATGGGTGATAATGAAATGGAGAAAATAAAACGATTTCTGTTCTCTTGCAATGCCTTGTAGTGTACAGTGTTTTTAGTTTTTTCTCCTGGAGCAAAAATATATAGCGCCGACGGTTTGCCGACTCTCCAGCACGCGACGTACAACTGCCCATGCGAAAAACACGGCAGTTCAAGGTTTATTCCACACACTTCTAATGATTGACCTTGGGATTTATTAATCGTCATTGCAAATGCAAGGCGCACTGGAAACTGGACACGCTTAAATTCGAAAGGAAAGTCTGTTGTCATCAGTGGTATTCTTGGAATAAGCACATCCTCGCCTTTAAACTTTGCTATGATTACAGTCGCTTCAATCAAATTCTTCATAATTTTTTAATGGCTAGTCTTGTTCCGTTGCACAATTTTGGCTGATTGAGATTTCGTAGCATAATTACTACAGAGCCAACTTTGAGCTCTAAATTGTGAGGCGGTAATCCACGCAAATCCAAAGAATTTAGGAATTCAGTTGGATAATTGACAACTTCATTTGGATCGGTAATAGAATCGATGGATTTAAATGAAAGCACTTGTCCATCAATTTGACTTTGATTTTTTATATTCAAATCATCTAAATCCTTATTTTTCGCTGCTAAAATGGCTCGTTCGCTCAACCAAGCATAGTTTTTGTAATCTACACCTATACTTGGGAAAACTTGTGAAATTAATTCTTCCTTTGACGTTGTAAAATGACAAAAATTTGGTGGAAAAGAAATAAAGCCAGTGTTAGTGTCAGCTTGAATTTTCCCATTGCCCATGTCTAGTAATGCATTCGAAAAGATTTCCGCCGATACGTCATGTTGTAACGCCACTCGCAACGAATATAATTTGATATTTTTTACGTAGAGTAACTTCGGGTATTATGGTATAAGCGGCTAATATGGTACACCTGCTTTTCTCTTAAACTACTTGCGCTATGGCAACGCCACTTCGAAATCAGCTGTTAAATAAAGAAAGAGTAAAAGAAAAAAATTACAAAACTGACAGCTGTTCAGTTCTCTCTCAGTTGTTAAAAACACGTGGTTTCGCATGTCTGACTTGTTAAGATAGTGTAGCAAAAACGGTTTTTTCATGTTGTAGCAACAAACTTATCAAAACAAATATATTGTTAATCGATAAAATAAAGTCCATATTTCATTATAAAAAGGTGAGTTTTAGTTAAATAAAGGTTTGGTCATAAAAAAAATTAAAAGAACAGAAAACTAAAAAAAGTGTCTAACATGGTACACTTGTGACCGGCCAATTTGGTATAGTGTACCATATTACCCTTCTGTATTATCAATAGGTTATTGCTTAAATTTAATGGTGGAATCTTACAGCAATCATGCCGAATAAAGGTTTACGAAGGCAGTGGAGTAGCGAAAACAAGCGCAAGGCCATTGCCGCTGTAAGAAACGATGAAATGGGTATTTTACTGACCGCAAAAGTCTTCGATGTTCCGCGCACCTCACTGCAGCACATGGCTAGAAGTGAAAAGCCTACAGAGGAGCTTCTTTCAACAAAACTCGGACGAAAACCAGTCTTTACCCCAGAGATGGAAAGCCATATAGTTAAATACGCTTTGGAGATGGAGTGTCGATTTTGGGGGTTAACGAGATAGGATTTGAGGTCGCTTGCATTCCAAATTGCAACAAGAAACGACATACCAAATAAATTTAATACTTTGCAAAAATGTGCAGGAAAAGACTGGCTTTACGCATTTTGCAAAAGACATGGAGAAAAATTAAGCTTTCGATCACTAACTGGTACATCGTTTGATAGAGCAAAGGGATTTAATCGTGAAAATGTGGCTTCGTTTTTCAACTTATTGGAAAGTGAATATATCAAACACAATTTTTCAGCGACAAGTATTTGGAATGTAGACGAAACAGGATTGTCAGTGGTGCAGTCTCGACAACCAAAAGTAGTCGCACAAAAAGGAAAAAGGCAAATAGGCTGACTTCCGCAGAGCGCGGATCCCTCATTACTGTTATAACGTGCATGAGCGCTGGTGGATCCTTCGTGCCGCCATATTTTATTTTCCCAAGGAAAAACAATCATCCACTCCTTATGAAGGATGCACCACCTGTAGCAAAATCGTCGTGTCATCTTTCTGGATGGGTGCAAATACCAATTTTCACAGAATGGTTTAAACATTTTTTAGAGTTCACAAAGCCAAGCAAACATCAACCCATTTTTCTCATTTTAGATAAGCATTATAGTCACATGAGACATATTGAATTATTGGACTTAGCCTGTAAAGTGGAGTTGTTATTCTCTTCTTGCCTCCACACTCTACACACAAATTGCAGCCATTGGACAAAACTTTCATGGGTCCAATTAAGGTATACTGTAGTGACGAAGTAAGGCGTTTTACACGCGATCAAGGACGGAAGGTAACTCTATATGATTTGGTTGGACTGTTCACAAAAGCTTATTTGCGCGTTCAAACTGGCCAAATAGCTATCAGTGGATTCAGAAGTACTGGAATTTTTCCGTTGGACAAAAAGATTTTTTCGGAAGCTGATTTCATAGCATACGAAATGGAAAATGAGCAAACTGATTGCATTTCAGTCCAGGATGTAGATAAGGATAGAGCTATGTATATCTGAATCTAGAGGTTCACTGCCTGCAGTCGAAGATTCCGTGGCCAGTACAAGCACTGGATTATCACCACGTATCTTTCCATCATCAGGTTCTGCCAATGTTGCAAATGCTGGTGAGAATTCTATATCTATATTTTTTTCTATAAGCATTCATTCAGCATTTAATTTTTCCACAGGTGATGTTACTTTGAATGCAGCTAAAAAACATATAACTCCTTGGGAGATTTCTGCTCCGCCAAAAATACGAAGAACCGTAAGCAATAGAGGTAGGAAATCTAAGCCGACAATTTTGACCACATCTCCGTATAAAGCAGAGCTACAACAAAGCTTGATTAAAGTAGACAAACGTAAGTCTAAGACATTAAAGCCAGTCAAAAAGAAGAAAACATATGCTCGCAAAAAACAACGGCGTGAGTCTACGACTGACTCGGATCAAAGCGTATGTTTAGACGAATCCGATGGAAAGGAAGAGTTCCCTGACGCTCCTCCCTCAAAAAAAAGTTTGTGCAATTTCTGTAATGGGCGCTGTGAAGACGACACAGAAGATCAAACATGGAGCTCGTGTTTACAATGCGAAATAATCTGGGCTCACGGTAACTGCATTCCGAAAAGAAGTGCCATATTTCTTTGCCACTCTTGCATCTAAGCTAAGAAATGCTTTTTCGCTCATTAATAAGTGTAATTTAACACAAAATTTTTTATACATTTTTTTTTAGAATGAATTTGGTTTTTGCGTTAGCCTAAAAGGCTTTTTTGACATAAATTCGGTGCCAAGGAGGCTATATTGTTAATTTTATTTAAATTTTTTAATAAAAAGTTCACTATAACTAATCATTTGTTTTACTAGATAACTATCTTTTTGGTTTATATATAGCCGTAATATTGGTAGGGTAATATGGTGTAGTATACCATATTAAACGTACCATGTATACCAAATTACCCGCACGTTTTTCGAAGTGCCAACTTTTGACTTTTTTTATATTTTTGCTCATAAATAATTTTTTTTTTTATTGTAACGCAATTCTTGTTCCATATTCTTGTAGCCAATACTTCACTGATAATATGCACAAAATTTAGAAAGCTTTGAGTGCGTATCTTGTGAGTTATGACCCAAAAAGGAATAGGTATACCATAATACCCGAAGTTTCTCTATTTCCACAAAAATGATGTTTTCAAGCAAGCATTTATTTCATCAGCAGCTGTTGATCCGCGTTTGGCGATAATCTCCAGTCAGTAGAATCATCGCGCCTCCGGAAAGTTTTTGATTGTCACGCAAGCACACTCATACACACTCATCCCATATTATTAATCTACTATTTTGTAGCACTTTTGCCATTGCAGATGTTTTGGTTATATTGCATGTCGGTTGATCTATTGTTTGCAAATTCAATGGCAATTTCAGTTCAGAATGTGCAGTTCGTCCACCTTCTAATAATGTAGCGGCTATCCCAGATGATGCTACTGCCAGTACTATTTGACTTTGTGCCCGAATCGTATCTAAAATTAATGAAATTAAAAATGTTTTACCAGTTCCACCTGGTGCATCGAGGAAAAGGAATTCGCCATTGCCGTCATTTACTGATTTCATTATTGTATCGTAAGCTGTTTTTTGTTGCAGATTTAAAAGTGAGATTTTATTTTGTATGGATTGACTTAAATCATTTGTATCGTATTGCCGTTCTCGCTCAAATTCACCATTGAATGCATCGTGCATAGGGCGATTAGGCGCAGGCATTCCTAATTCGTGCAACATCTTACCGGATATCATCACGCACAAATCCTCTAAAGTTATTAATACCTTGTTGTGTATTTCCGTGTAAATTGCAAGATCGGGATTTGCCGTTGTTACACGTATTTGATGTAAAATGTCTTCAGCCATATTGTCTTTATATTTGTTATACAAGTTTTGTGGACTCGATGGAAAGCATGCTGAAATTATGATAGCAAAAAGTGATCGAATTTGATGAGAAGTAGAAGAAATAACAGCATCAGCGAGTGTATGATCCCAATGAATATCATCCTCCAGTAAATGTAAACGTTGACAGGCTTCTCGATATGTTGTGCACAATTCACCATTGACAGTTTGTAGAAATTTAAATGAAGTTGGTCCACGAATATTAACTTATAACAAACGCAGGTAAAAAAAAATTCGTCATTTCTAAAGCATCGGTTGAATATACATTTGCGTACCCCGGTACAGGCTGTCCTTGTTTCCTACGTTGAAACTTTTTGGATGATGCATTCCATGTAAACTATTTTGGCATTTCCGAGTAGAGCACTGTTTTTGCAAATGGATAAATTGCGCATGTCTCGAAGAAACTTGTGAACGTTGTCGCAGGTGGTCTCTAAGCTCTTTGCGCTGCGTTTTCTGTTATGAAATAAACTCTTTGTCCATTTTCCAGGTAAACAGCTAAATGGACTACGGTGGGATGACGTTCGTGTATAGAAAAAGAAAAGATTCTCCAAATCGCTTCATTGCTACTATAATATATCTTCCCATTTGATATTGTGAAACTTCATCGTTATTAGAAGCTGCATTACCAAACACAGCCATGTCGTTTTCTTTGGTGACGTATGTACTTGCAAACATATTTTATCGACTTCACCGAATTGCAGTACTCAACATTGCAATGCGCTTTAAAGGTTTTGGAGAGCAGCTGTGAATACGGAACAATCCATCTGTTGTTAACTACCACATCCTTATTTTTTACTTGCAACGTTATTGTTCTGCCGTTATCTTCTACACCTTGTCACCTGACTTTCATACATACGAGTATGCCAACTTATAGGTTGTTTGGATAACGGAAAGAAGATCAAATTTAACTTGCAAGATGTGACTCAAACTCACAGCATTATTCTACATACATAGCTACATATACATACATATGTAGGTACACTGCAAATGAAATAAATCTTTTAAATTGTATGTTTTAGCCTCAATAGATTTTGCTCATCTATGGTTATGTAGGTTTGTATGTGATGTGTGTGACAGAAAAAAAAACCTTAAAAGTTGGATTAAATCCCCGTTCCTCAATTATGTTTGCACCAAATCATGTCATTTGAAACACACTGTTATACTTTTGAATATTCTGCAAGAAATGCTTTGATAGAGGTTCGTGTTCTAAAAGTAATAAATTCAGTGGTTCCGGTGGTGTTGCTAGTTGTGGTAATTTGACCTTTCCATTCGCACAACATAATCCTGACGGTTCTAGTGGAAACTTTAATGCATTGCAATATTGACAAATAGAAGTCATTGTCCCAATATTGACTGATTCATCGTCGGCATAATCGACTGTTGGTTCATACCAAACGTTCATAATTAATTGTACCGGTTGATCGTCTGCTTTGTAGCCTCCTGCCTGAAGTTGATGGTGTAGGTTCCTCCGTAGTTGTTGTAGATCTCACTTCTGAAATTCGCACTCTGTTTGCCTACAAACGCTGCCTACGCTGTTCATCGGTCTCATTGTTCCGAAGATTATGCACTCGACTTGCACTACGCGTACGCCGACCGATATTGTGACGCTTTACTGGTGGCATCTTCTTTTAAATAAATAACACGACAATTAACCTCCAAAACACAAAATACACTATTTTGCTTTTGCAAAAAAAAACTGTATAATTAATGTAAATAGTTTTCTTATAAATAACACCACGACAAAACTCTAAACACACATTAAGTGGGTAATCCACATAAAACACACTTTACTGTTACGAAAAATAACGGTAAGTATATGATGAATGTCAAGACCATCGTAGAGGAGGAGTAAGGAAAGTATCAGCTGATTGAATGTAAACAAAGCAACAGCTGAGAGGTACCCATGGAGAACTGTCAAGGGGAGTCTGGGGTTGTGTTTCTATTGGCATCCAAGATGGCCGACTCTTGATGGAAAAATGGTTGCATTGTGTTATTTTCTTAAAACTTTTGGGAAAGTTGTCCCAAAAATATTGATTATAGGTAAAACTTTAATATTTTTTCAGAATAAAATCATTCTATATTGATACATATTCTTAAATGCACGAGTGTTATTAGCAAATATAAGAATAATTAAATTTTGTATTTATTCCTCTTTTTACTGTGGTAAATTAATAAATGTTCACCACAGAAAAATGTTGGGTGCAAATAAGCAACTGTGCCAAATAACGGGATCCAGAAAATGCTTAAACTGCTAACGAAACTGGAGACAAATTTATAAATTTTCTCCTGATAAAACTGCAAAAACCTGAATTAAAATCAATGAGTAGAGTGTATATAAAGTAATAATAAATAACAAAAATTCATTCGTCTGCCTGTTTCAAAATACATATTTAAATAGTATGTTGCCAATATTGCTATTGTGTATGGCGGAACAGTGTTGTCTAAGCTAATTTTAAACTACTTATTAGGAAAAAAATATATCTACATATACTGTAAAGATATGGCAAATTAACCAAATACTTTATTCAAGAAGTCTACATACAGTAGTGCTCCAGTATAACGAACGCCGATATAACGAATGTTCAATATAACGAACGCTGTTTTTCAATACATTGATGACTCTATATAACGAAAGCTGAACATTGGATGAACTCGATATTACGAATGTATGGCGTTTGTATTTGGTTTTGGTTGTATTACAACAAAAAACAATGCAGGCAGTTAAATACCCGTTAGTTCTTGTTATTATTGAGCTATTTTTTAAAGAATTCTATTTATTTTTTTATGCACGCTTCATTGCGCGAAATATCAGTTGTGAGTTCAAAGTGGTAAAGTGAGGATATCGCATAAATAATTTAAAAATGCCTTCAATTCGAAAACGGCTTTGCTTGGGTGACAAATTAAAAATAATTGACGACAATAAGAAGAGGAAAACCGTGAAAGAAATCTCTTTGAAATATGGTATTCCAAAATCGAGTGTTTGCACAATTTTAAAAAATTTCCGGAAAGTGATAAGAAGTGTTAAAGGTACACATGCTGGCACATTGAGACGACAATCGTTAAAGAAAGGCGAATATATTAGGATGGAAAAGGCTTTATATAAGTGGTTTGTCTCCCAGCGTGAAAAGCACGTAAATATTAACAGCAATATTTTAAAAGCCAAAGCTGTGCAAATCCATAATACAAAATATCCCAATGAAAATTTGGGAAGAATTTAGTATACCGTCCCAAGATTTCAAGGATAAAAAGGATATGGTCGGATAGAGGGAATTATCCTGATCAAGGATATATGTATATAGTTATAGCCGCAGGAAGCTTATAGTTTTCGAGATATTCGCGTTTAAAGTTGAAAATTTGCAATATTTTAATTACATATTTTCGATATACAAAATTAATTTAACGAAGTTACAGCAGGTTGAATAACGGTACCTTTGACTACCTGCGCTGAGTATACAAAACTTTGAATCGATTTTCCCAAATATGTCATTTTTAAAGCCGGTGACCAGCCTACAGAAAAAACTACCACATCGACCGTTTTGAAGTATTGTACAAATATTCTACATATACATAGCTCTCGAATGAGTCGAGTTTTTCCAAAAATTATAATTTCTAAGAATTTTACAATAACAAATAGGTCGATTTTTTCGTCTAAAATCGTCATTATGGCTTGAAAATGGTACCAAAAATTGAAAAATTGAAAAATTAAAAAAAACTCGACGTCAATTGAAAGATAAACTAATAAACTAAAGAAAGCATTTTAATTTTTTGATTTTAGATGATCCAGTGATGCTGTAGGCTGGTCACCGCACAACAACTTTTTTTCGAGGTGTCTGCAGAGATCGACGAAAATCCGTTATTCCTCGCTATTTTTCGATAAAACTTTTTTTGAGTATCCTTCAAATGTTGTACTTTCATATAATAATAAGTAAAATAAACCTACAGCAATAATTTTTTCTAAAAAATTCACGAAAAAAGGTCTTTTTTCGACGAAACAAACCTTACCCCCCCTTAAGCATTCCTATATAAACAATGTAATATTTATTTTATTTTCATTTGTGGTTTTGCGCGCCAATAAAGCATACTGATGCCATCGAGTTGAATAATGCTCATATTTTTGTTATAAAATTCAACTTTTATTAATTTTATTGTATGCATTTTCCATTGTATATGTATTTATTTCAACCAATGCTTATGAATTCATGAATAAATAGTTATTTTTAAACGTATACATATATGTACCAATATTAATTTAATTTTCGTTTCCGATATAACGAATATTTCAGTTTAACGAACGGTCCCAACATTATATCATTCGTTATATTGGAGTACCACTGTATTTAAAATCTAAACTTAAAACCATATAATAATATAGTAATTTTTCTATGTAAAGAGTTGTAAATAAAATATTGTACATATGTATGTATTTGCATCGCTAAATGCTGAAATACTGAGATTGCTACCGCATAAAAAGGTTAGACCAAAGGATATTTAACAAATATTTTTTTTTAGAAGTATACTGACTATATTTAAAAACGAACCCTAGAACTACTACATACATACTTATGTACATATATAATAATAATATGGTAATTTATTTTATGTTAAGAGTTGTTAATGATATACTTATGTACATATTGTAAATATTTACGTTGCTTGACGCTGAAATATAAAACGTAAAGATACGTAAACGTATACTCAAATTATAGGAAACATCGACTCTAAAATTTTCTCTTAATACGAGTATATACATACATACATACATATGTATGTATATCTTACAATGTTAAATTTTTGATGTGAAACATCTATAGGACCGAGTTAATTTGTACCAGAAGTAAAAATGAGTCAAAAGAATATATTTTGAGCTGCACCGAAATGTGTACTAACTAGTATGTTTGCTTATTACTAGTTGATACTTTGTTAAGGTACAGATTATACTGTTTGTTTAGGTTTGTTTACATACATATATATATTGTTTGGATATTGGATTCAAACTCAATACTCTTATATATACATGTATGTATATGTGCGTCAGTCTTTGGACACATTGAAGTGGCGCGACAGACTGCAAACGACATCTGTCAAATATTAAAATACGCACGTTCTTATGGACACTGTTATTTTGACAGCTGCTCGACTACACGACTGCAGGCCGACAGTTGTGTTTCTCGTAACTTCAATATCCTCCTATATTTGCCAACGGCAGTAGAGTTGACAGTAGAATGGAAGATAGAAAGATGAGGTAGAGTGGTGATGCCACTATATGTAAAATGTAAAATTATTCACAGCTCTAACAAACTTGAAGTTATTTTACAAATAAAAGCATAAAATAGCTCTATTATAGCTCTATTATATCATTTGTAATAACAATTGATAATTTAAAGCAAAAATATTGACCTATTTACTTATTTTTTGCATAAAAAATTTCACTTTGAACAAAATATTAAAATTTCATTGAAATGAAAGGAATTAGTATGGCCACAACGAAATTGTGTACATACAAAATGAACAACTGCGTTGTTTTGTGTACATGCCGTGAAAGGAATTAGTATGGCCACAACGAAATTGTGTACATGCAAAATGGACAGCTGTGTTGTCTTGTGTACATGCCGGTCATTGTTATGTTGCTGCCTTCTTACGAATGTTCATGAAGTAAGATGCACAACGCCATTTTCAGTTCACTGTCGTGCTGCTGCAGTCTGTCGCTGTCATTGTGTTCCGCACTTGACTCTTTGACAAAACGTGAGCTTCGGCCATTGGTTGTCCGTGACAACGGAGTTTTTGTATGAAACAATGGGTGTATATATTTACATACAAAGTTGTGAGTAGACAAATTTGCAAACATTATGCGTACGGTTCTTGCAAATTTGTTACATGCTCACATAATTACATAAGTACATAAGTGAATATTTGCGACCGCTTGGCCTTTTAACATGTTATCAAATCTTTTAAAGGTCTGCAAATAAATATGTACATATGTATGTATAAAAATATTTACAGTTGTGTTCATGAAAATAGTAGTGCGACAGCACATAACACTCTAATCCTATTTCTGACATGTTCTATCTTGCAAATTGAACATTTCTACAATACTTTCGTAGAACAGAATATTGTTAAAAAAAAACACCAAAGTGCCGTTATTTTTATTTTACGTTGCTTTCTTTATGGTATATTTCAATATTTGCACCAAAAGTCTCTTGTTCATTAAAATAGTAGTGCTTGACGGGAATAGACGGGAATAGTCAAAAATAATTAAAAATAAATTGAATCTAATGGTCAGTGCTGTCACCGTTAGCCGAAGGCTAATAGAAGCTAATTTACATGCAAGGAGTCCGAGAAAAGTACCCCTTTTGACGAAGAAGCACGTCATTTGCAAGAATAAAAAGTTTCGAAAGACCATATGTATCGGCCCGCCGAAAAGTGGCACAATATTGTATTTACGGATGAGATCAAAATTGATTTGTGTGGTGGTATAGGCTCCAGGCAGGGCGTTCGTTGCCTCCCAAACACAGAATACCACCCAAGGTACACTACAAAGACAGTAAAGTATGTTGAGCTAAATACTATGGTGTGGGCTTGTTTCTCGAATGCTGGCGATGGTCCAATCTCTTTTATCACTGGCATTATTGACCAAGCAGTGTGCATTAATATATTGAAAGATGTAATGCTACCGTATGCTAGTTGGAAAATGTCCTTAAAATGGACATTTCAGCAGGATAATGATCCTAAACATACGAGCAAACTAGCTAATCAGTGGTTTGCATCTGAAAACATCTACGTGATACCATAGCCAGCACAATCTCCGGACCTAAACCCGATCGAAAACTTATGGGGCGATGTCAAGAGAAGCGTAGCAACAGCAAAACCATTAAGAAGCACAGAGCTTTGGCAAGTGTTTAAGGAGGTATGGGCTCAAGTCTCTTTGTAGGGAGCTTATTAATTCCATCCTACGTCGATGCCTAGCCGTTATAAACAATAACGGACTTACAACAAAATATTAGACCTTAGAAAACATATTAAATATGAAATATTTACTGTTTCTTTCATATTCTTAGATTTTTCGCCTTTTTTAAAAGCCACTACTATTTTCTTGAACAGCATAATTTTTCAATTTTATTTTAATTTAATAACTGTATGTAAACTAAAAAAATTTTTTGGTAGATAAAACCGTAAATATATCAGACATTAATTAAAAATTAGGTTTTTTTTATAACTTTTTGATCGAATATTGTTCTTATCATGTGATTTGAGTGTTAAATAGTTAGTACATACAGCTGTGTTCATTGAAATAGCAGTGCAGATGACCTGTACGTTTTAGATGGACAAATTCTATTATAAAGTCCAATATTAGATAAAAAATGTTTTAGAAGTGATAAATTATGTATTTTTACATTATTTAGAAATTCTTTTGTGTTACTTTTTTCTATATTTTTTAAGTATGAATGAATAATAAAATAAAAGCGCTAATTTGTGCTGTTCAGTGAAATAGCAGTGTTAACAAAAATATTAAAAAAAATCAACATAACTCATTAATTAACTCATTTATACTAAATAACATTTTGCTCAGTTCTGTTATTTTCCTGCTCCTGATGTTAAGTGGTGAAACACGCTCATCCAAAACAGTCAATATCCCAAAATTGAAATATCCCTAAATTTTCGACATCGTTAACCTTCTCTATAAATATACATACGTTCTCTGCTATTAATTTTTATACTCTCGCAACAATGTTGCTAACGAGAGTATTATAGTTTTGTTCACATAACGGTTGTTTGTAAGTCCTAAAACTAAAAGAGTCAGATATAGGGTTATATATACCAAAGTGATCAGGGCGACGAGTAGAGTCGAAATCCGGATGTCTGTCTGTCCGTCCGTCTGTCCGTCCGTCTGTCCGTCCGTCCGTCCGTCCGTCCGTGCAAGCTGTAACTTGAGTAAAAATTGAGATATCATGATGAAACTTGGTACACGTATTCCTTGGCTCCATAAGAAGGTTAAGTTCGAAGATGGGCAAAATCGGCCCACTGCCACGCCCACAAAATGGCGGAAACCGAAAATCTATAAAGTGTCATAACTAAGCCATAAATAAAGATATTAAAGTGAAATTTGGCACAAAGGATCGCATTAGGGAGGGGCATATTTGGACGCAATTGTTTTGGAAAAGTGGGCGTGGCCCCGCCCACTACTAAGTTTTTTGTACATATCTCGGAAACTACTATAGCTATGTCAACCAAAGTCCACAGAGTCGTTTCCTTCAGGCATTTCCATGTACAGTTCAAAAATGGAAGAAATCGGATAATAACCACGCCCACCTCCCATACAAAGGTTATGTTCAAAATCACTAAAAGTGCGATAACCGACTAACAAAAAACGTCAGAAACACTAAATTTTACGGAAGAAGTGGCAGAAGGAAGCTGCATCCAGGCTTTTTTTAAAAATTGAAAATGGGCGTGGCACCGCCCACTTATGGACCAAGAACCATATCTCAGGAGCTACTAGACCGATTTCAATGAAATTCGGTATATAATATTTTCTTAACACCCTGATGACATGTACGAAATATGGGTGAAATCGGTTCGCAACCACGCCTTCTTCCAATATAAAGCTATTTTGAATTCCATCTGATGCCTTCTCTGTATAATACGAGTATAAACATTAGGAACCAATGATGATAGCGGAATAAAACTTTACAAAAATACGGTATTTGAAAAATATGTAAATGACGTATTATGAAATCTCGATTATCACTTTACCATGCGAGAGTATAAAATGTTCGGTGACACCCGAACTTAGCCCTTCCTTACTTGTATAAAATAATTTCGATGTTTCACATCTGCCAGCTGTCAACTGACAGCTCGCTTTTTTTTATTGTTCAAACGAACTATTATAACCTATAATATCAAATTATGTTATAATATATATTTCTTCCGGTACCCTCTTAGTAAAATCAGAGAACGTAAATTTATAGAGAAGATCCAACAACGGACAGGCGTGTAAACTGTCAAAAGCTAACAAAATGCGATGAGTGCATTTCACCACAGCTACTTAGCTAAGAAGGAGAAATCTTAACAGTGGCGCGTGAACAGAGCTGAGCATTTAATGAAAATTGTGCTCAGAAACATGGATTGCTATTACAGACGTATGTATGTTGGCCTTTTGCCTATATTTTTATATGCTCATATGCCATCATGTTAATTGATGTGATTATCATTTTGCGTATTTCTATGAATATATGCATAATTTATATAATAATATAAATAATTAATTTATATAATTCTAATAACAATATTTGTAGTTAATGTGCAATTAAGAGTTATTTATTAAAATATTTCTTATGTTTGAGAATATGTTATAATTTCATATGTACATACAGCTATGGACATATAAATGGCACATTCATTTAAGTATACTTTCATATGCTAAAGTACTTATCTTTAATATTCTTTCAAACAACCAAGTTTTTGCGGATTTCTGAAAGTTTATTCCTTACATCTAAAATATAGCACAAACTCAATTTCGAATTCATTAATAACACAACAAAAATTATGAAAAGGTAGAAAAAGTGGTGAAATTAGATGGACGCATAAATGGCACAATCTGCAAAAGAGGGTAAAAGTCGAGTTAAAAACGTGTTTTTATCTGGTTCTTTTGTGTACAAACAATTTAGTAGCTAATATTTTGTGCTATAGCCTTTGTTTTTAATGACTGCTTCACACCTGCGACTCATACTCTCAACCAGTTTTTCACACTTGGTCTTAGGTGTGGCATGCCAAGCTTCTTGAACGGCAGCCCAAAGATCGTCCAGATTTTTATAATTTTTCTTCGCGACTCTAATCTTGACTTCATTCCATAAGTTTTCAATGGGATTTAAGTCGGGGCTCTGCGCTGGCCCATCTAAGACATCGATTTTCTCCGCACTAAACCAATTCTTAACTAGTTTGGAGGAGTGTTTGGGGTCATTGTCTTGCATAAATTTATGGTTCCATATGATGTCTCAAAATGTCTAAGTATTGAAACTTATCCATCTTGCCGTTTATCCGTACGAGTGGCCCTATGCCATGCCAGGAAAATGCACCCCAAACCATAATGTTTCCGCCCCCGTGTTTGATTGTCTTCTGTGTGAACCTTGGATTAAATTCTTGGCTTTTAGGACGATGAGCAAAGACTCTTCCATCTGGCCCTATCCTGTTGATCTTCGTTTCGTCAATCCACAATATGTTTTTCCAAAAATTGATTGTTTTTTCTTGATGGGCTCTGGCGAAGGCCAATCGTTTAGAAATGTTTTTTTTTGACAGGAGTGGCTTTTTCCTAGAAATGCGCCCAAACAAGTTTGCTTCATTCAGTCGTCTCCTGACAAGCCTACAGGATATTTCTGTATCCAATGATTGGTTGATATCGGCTGCTATCTGTCGTGATGACTTGAATGGGTCATTTTTGGACATTCTTACAATAGCAGCGTCCGTACGCGCATCTGTTTTTCGAGGCCTTGATTTTCGAATTTGTGATTTTATCAATAAATCAGGGTTCTTCACACATGAATTAATTGCATTGCATACTTTTTTCCGAGAAATATTTAAATTTTTAGCAATTTCGGCCACTTTCTGTCCTCCTTCATGCATTTTCCATATGATTCGTATTTCTTCTATTGTGGTATGCTTTCCTGATCCCATTTTCTATAACTTATTTAATCAAAATACTTCTGATAAAAAAATATCCATCTATGGTAAATATCATGCGCTTCTATCGAAGTTTACGCGGGAACTGTGTATGCAAATTAGTTTGTGCCATTTACGTGTCCATTCAATATTAGTGTTGTTTACACAAAATTGATAACGGTAAATAATTAGCAAAACATAACGGAATATTTCGCCGCTGCAGATATGAGAGCTATTACGGGACAAAGTTGGATGCAAAAAATTTGACATTTCGAGCAATTTTTAATGGACAATTTTTAACATTTAGTTGAAATATAATTTTGTGCCATTTATATGTCCATAGCTGTATATGAATATGTTTGTAAATATAATATACTTACATATGTATGAATATGTATATGAGATACTATCATAATATTATAAAAACTTAATATACTACATATTACAATAATATGTCTTTTAATTTTCATACGCATCTACATATCAGCGCATAGATAATTACATATGCACATATGTATGTATGTAAGTACAATTCAAATTCAAATCGTAATATCATTTATCAGTAAAAAGTGTGCGCGCACTGCTCTATATGTATGTATGTATGTACATACATGCATATGTGTACGACATTGCCGAACAAATGATGTATACCAACCAACATACAAATATGAGTACACATGTAAATATGTGCGCATGACATTCCCACACAAATAATGCATACACAACATACATACTTATACATACGTTCACATGTAGATATATCACCCGCAAAAACTACGAAGTCAATATGGCAGCCAAGTCGATGCCCAAATTTGTAGAAGAACACACAACAACAATATTTTCATTAATGAACGCAAGCACACTTTCAACAGGCACACTTGCTTCGTTCATAAAAACAAATACCATTACATCTCCCCGAGCATGCCTTTGCCAACAAGCGTCTTTTCGCGACGATGGCAAATGCTAAAAATCATAAATTGAACAATTTCTGATATTTGTATGAGAAGGAAAAAGCGACAACCCCGCAAATATAAGTATAGAATAAAATTGACAACATAGTTTATTTGTCGATTTTCAAGTCAAGAAATGTGCCGAAGAAAATATTTAATATTCCTCTGATTTATGTGTACGGTGAATCCCGGTTAAGTAGTATTCCGCTTAAATGAAAATCATCCCTCTTAACTGCCCATATCTTACTGCATCTCACGGTTGTTTTTTGATATACATGGAAATTATTGTTTTAAGTACCACTCGATTAAGTATCCGCACTCGCTTATGTGCCATATTAATTTTCTTTTTAACAAACCACAAAAATCTTTATCTTTGATTGTGGCATATAACCGGGATTGACTGTATTTGTCAAGGAATGTACAAAATATTGTTACGCGGCTTGCAAAAATCTGAGTCGACATGTATGCAAGCTCACACACAAACATACATATCTACGTTGGTTTGTAAGCGAAGCTGGTACAGCGGCAAGGGAAGCAGTAGCAATTGGCGATCGTTCGTTTGTGTTTTCGGCACAGCTCTGATTTTCTACCAACAACACAATGTTGTGAAGCTTTGTAATCGCGTCATTCTTTCGACACATTGACTCTTTGACATGAAAGCAAAAAATATGAGCTTCGCCATTGGTTGTCCGCGTCAACGTAGATTTCGCATTAAGCATTGAGTGTACATCTTTACATACTATATTGCATGTAGACAAATTTACAAACATTATGCGTATGGTCTGTCATATTTGTTTACATGCACACATATTTATATATGGACAAATGTGCGACCGCTTGGTCTTTTAACATGATATCGAAAAGTTTAATGACCAAAGCAAATATTTATTTAAGTATATAAATATACATACATATGTATGTCGTACCAAACCTATATAAAATGCATATTTAGGTAGTAATACAAATATCAGATCGGCTAAAGTAGTAACTGAAGCCATCATCGTCTACCCCGAAACCGTTGACGGATTTCGGGAGCTCATTTCTGCCCTGGAAAGGCACGAAATCCCACATACCAGAAATCAGCTCCATCAATACAAGGAAATGATTGTCGTGATCAGAGGCGTCCTCGAATGCCTCGATGACGAAACCATCCTCAATGAATTGAGGATGAAAAATGCTGCGGTGAAGAGCATTCACCGCATGCGAAGGGGCACAAAAATATGGCCCCTGATTACGGTCAACCTTGACCCTTCGCACTCCTCAGCGAAGGCAATTTTTGACCTGAAAGCAATCGCTGGCCTCAGCGTCAGAGTAGAGGCAAAGCGGAAATCCAAAGTCATACCGCAATGCCTCCGATGTCTGAATTTCGCCCACACGGCAAACTACTGCCACGCTCCATGGGCCTGCGCCTTCTGCGGTCGCTCCCATGCCACGGCATCCTGCGCTCTCAAAGAACAGAAAAACGCGAAGCCCACCTGCATTCACTGCAAGGGCCCTCATCGCGCCACCTATCGGGGTTGCCCTAAAGCCCCCCAAAAACACCAACCCGGACCTCCAAAAAAGACCCAAAAGACTACCAAGGCTCTCCCACAAAAAGCTACCCGCCCCGCGGCACAGACCACACCACCATCTCAACCCCAACCCCAACCACTCGCTTATACGCAGAGGTTGCCAAAAACGCAACCAAAAACACAACGCCCAATCCTGTCCCAAATATTGCTCACATAGAGAAGCTTTTTCGGGACTTCCTGTCCACCGTCTTCAGGAACTAACCGTGGCCTGATAATCCTAAACTGGAACGCCAACGGGCTTTGCACTTCCAAAAGGATCGAACTGATCCAGCTAATAGAAGACAAATCCATTGATGTCGTTTGCATCACCGAAACTCACTTAAACTCCAAAAAATCCCTTTATATCCCGAACTTCACAATCTACAGAAACGACCGCCCAGATTCCAAAGGGGGCGGTGTCGCCGTCTGTGTGAAGAACTCTATCCACCACCAACACTGGCCCCTCAACACTCGAGGCTGTAGGAATTGATGTATTTCTCAATTCACACAGGCACAGGATCATCACTCTCTATATCCCTCCTGACAAAAGCCCTCTCAACATTTCATCCCTCTTCAACTCCTCCACCCCTACCATTATCGCAGGCGATTTCAATTCTAAATATAGGATTTGGAATCGTTCTACGAATAATACTAATGGATTAACCCTTTGGAGAATGTCTCTCCAACACAACTTCAACATCGAAGCTCCCTCCGAACCGACTTACCACCCTACAAATCCCAGGTTCCAGGCAAGCACCCTGGACTTATTCCTCACAAAAAACGTGACCCTCAACAGAGATCCCTGGACTCTCCCGGAGCTCAGTTCAGACCACTCCCCGGTCTACCTGGAGCTCGCGAATCGCCCTCTACTTTCCCCTCGGTTAAAAACCAAAACCGATTTCCTCCACCTGAAATTCTTGTTGGAAACTTCCGCTTTCACTTGCACCCAAATCAACTCCATAGCTGATCTTGATAAGGCGGTCGCAAGTCTAACGGAGGAAATCCAAAGCTCAATAATCTCAGCCACCTCCCCAATAGAAGCTACCACAAACCCAAATAATCTTCCCCTACGTATCCGAGCACTCATCGCCAGGAAAAACAAAATTCGCAAACTCTGGCAAAAGCACAGACTCCCCCCGCTACGCCAAACTTTGAATTCCACTCAAAGGGAATTAAAGGTTCTCCTCCTCCAAAGAAGTTCTGAAGACTTCAACTCCTACATCGCTGAAGCCCAACAGCACCCTAAAAGTTGCTGGAAGGTTATCAGATCCTTAAGAAATCGTAAACTTCACCTCCCCGCCCTAATTAAAGACGGGATCTCTTATCCACAAGAGGACAAAGCCAACGTCTTTGCTCAATCCCTAAAAACCAATGCTCCCCCTTTCCAAGCCTCCAAAAATTCTCTTCCTTTCACGAAGAAGTGTCAGCAACTGTCCGGAGCACAACCTTCCAAACGGTCGAGTTTCAGCCCACCTCCCCCAAAGAAGTCTCCGAGGCTATACGCTCCCTCAAAAACCGGAAAGCTCCAGGCCACGACAGTATCGGTAACGGCGTCTTGAAAATCTTACCGCGGAAACACCTTGTTGCCCTAAACAACATCATAAACGCGATGATGCGCTTCCAATATTTTCCTCCGGCCTGGAAAGCCGCCACAGTCGTCTTTCTTCCCAAACAGGGAAAACCTCTAAGCGATCCGGCAAACCATCGCCCCATCAGCCTACTCTGCACCCTCAGCAAAGTAGCCGAAAGCATAATTCTTTCCCGACTGGAGAAATTTGTTTCGGAAAGGAAAATTCTTCCCGACTTCCAACATGGGTTTCGAAAGCAACACGGCACCGCACACCAACTTCTGCGGGTCTCCGAATTTGTCGCTAACAACCTCAACAAAGGAAGACACATCCCTATGCTCCTGCTTGACTGTAAACAAGCATTCGATCGGGTCTGGCATGATGGGCTTATTTACAAGCTTATAAAACTAAATTTCCCACAATACCTCATTGGCTTAGTTAAATCCTTCTTGTCTGACCGGCAAATCACTGCTAGGGTGAATGGTGAGCTCTCCGAAGCTCACCCGATCACGGCGGGAGTTCCTTAGGGGTCCAAACTCTCCCCAGTGCTGTTCAACATTTATTGTTACGACATCCCAACCGAGGAGAAAATCCTCACAGCACAATATGCGGATGATGTCGCCTTCTTGTACGCCTCCCGTACAATTAACTTCAGCACATCCGCCCTCAATAAATTCATCCCCACTGTCCTCGACTGGTACTGGTTGTGGAGATTCGACATCAACACAACCAAATCAGAGGCAATATTCTTTTCACGGAGGAAACGCATTCCACCAAAAATCTTGGTAAATAGGTTCCCCATCAAATGGAGCCCTTCCGCGAAATACCTCGGTGTTGTCTTCGACAGGCGGCTAACCTGGACGAAACAAATCACAGCAGTTCGAGGTAAAGCCAATGGCGCCTTCGGCGCATTAAAACCCTTTTTCACCAATAAAAAGGTTTCACAAAGCACCAAAAAGCGAGCTTTTAATGCCATCATTAGAAGCATCTGCTCCTACGCCATCCCTATTTGGGGCTCTGCCTCACCCAGACAACTGTCCAGGCTTCAATCCACATACATGCGTCTACTCAGATCAGCCCTTAGTTTCTCGTGGTATGTTAGAAACAAACAGATCCTAGTGGAAACAAATCTCCCTTCCATTCAATCGGCAGCTATTTCTTACGCTGCAAATCTCCGAGCGTCAGTTGCATCCCACGCAAACCCCAGCATCAACTGTCTTGCCACTCTCAGCTGCAAGAAAACCGACCTTTTCAGAAGGCCATGTATCCTGACAAATCCTTCCGCTCCCATCTAACCAAAACCTCGAGCTTCGCTTATTAGAGTCAGATTCTTTTGAGGGCCACCACCGCTCGCAACTGAATCTTCCTCCTTCTCCCGCAATTTATCTTCTAGGTTCATAACCATATGGTTGGCAACCAGTGTGGGCGGGTTTTAGTCGGTAGGCGCATCAAGCGAATCCGACACTACCCGCCAGGGTGTCTTTAGAAGATTTCCCCCCCACATCTCTTCAAAAAAAAAAAAAAAAAAAAAAAAATAGTAATACAAATCTTATTGAATTATATATTTGCAAAGATTTTATGCAATTCATCATAAAATAGCTCAATCTTAAAATATATACATATATATGTATGTACACACTTACATATGTGCTTTCATAACAAATATATGTACATACATATGTATACCGATCTATAAATTATATGCAGCATCGTTTGCGCAAAGTAAAAAAGGGAATCTGTAAGCGTACATTTCTAAACATTGAAATTAACATATTTTTTCCCATTGGCTCTAACAACTACTCAGTTCTGTTATTGTCGTGCCCCTGATGTTAAATGGTGAAATGCGCTAATAATTTTCTGTGGTGAAATGCACCCATCCAAAACAGTAAATATCCCAAAATCCAAATATCCCTAAATTCTCGACATCGTGAACCTTCTCTATAATATACTTACGTTCTCTGGTAAAATTGAACTTTCGAGTTTGTCCATGAATAAGTTAATGGGTTGGGTTTACTTTAGTATATCATTTTCACTGCTTATTCCTCTTAAATGCGTGCACGGATTTTTTTAAATTTATATAGCACGGATAGAGAATGAATTAAACTTTGGTTTAAATGTAAATTTATTGTTAAATGTTAATTTGTTTTTTAGATATAAGTAAGCAAAAAACGCACATTTTCACATTTGCTCAAACAATGGCTCTCTTCTTTTGAAGTTTTTGTTGCACTGCTTGCAAAAAATTTAACCAATTTAACACACATACATTTTTTGAAATATATTTAATTGAATTAATGATAAATTATGATGTTTAAGTTGCAATTTTATGTACAATTTAATAAATAAAACAGCTTTCAATTACGTGTTATACCGTTCTTTGAAATGTAAGCAAAATTACTGAATATGAACTGTCAAACAGACAGTAATAACCCAACGAATCAAAATGGTTGGTCTTATATACATTTGGGTTACTTTACATAGGACTCGTTTCGGATCAATGGTTGTAAGTATAAACATATGTGAAAAGGGGTGGGGTGGGGTGGTGGGGTGTATCCTTAGGGCCACGCTCAATTAAGGTTATGCTATATATTTTAATAATGGAGTAATTCGTTAGTATTATGGAAAAAATATTGGTTGGGTTACTTCTGCATTAACGGTATTTTGATTTCAATGGAATTCAAATTTTTATTATACTATATTCGCGTGCCTTATTTAAAACGTGTTTTCGCAATTGGAAATTTTTAATCTAATTAAATAAAATAACTTTATAATGATATCATATAACCAATCAGGTAAATATAATACGTGGGCAATATATTACGTCTATATAACGAAAATTTGTAATAAAAAATCGTGCGATTTTTTATTACAAATTTTCGCCTGCGGTGCTTTTCAGGGAGCTTTGAAATTTTCTTTGAAAACAGTATTATATAAAATAATATCTAATTTTTTCAAAGATGATGATATTGCATCCACGAGCGCTGCAGCAGTAATGTGTCCTGATGCTACCACAATACAGCAGTGGAATGTAGTGAAAATGGTGAAATACTTGGGCTCACATGAATTGTGTGTAGCATTTGCCGAGGTATACGATCTGTTGCCAAAAAGCCGGCTTTGTATTATTCACAAAACCAAAATGGCATTGGACAAACGCCACCCAGTAGGATACTTTAAATGCTCTAGGGGCAATTGTAGGACGAAGTCCCTTATTTCAAGGGCAGCGGGCACGTGGTTTGAAGGCGTCAAATTAAGCTTTCCCCACGTGTTTTACCTAATGTATTGCTTCGCCCACCGCTTTACGCGGGAAGATATTTATGGGGAGAATTATGCGAGCGTGGGAAAGAAATTGTCATCTGCCACACTATCTCCGATTGGTATAGCTACTGCAGGGAAGCGGTAGTTATATTTCAGTTAGACCACCAAGAATTCAAAGGGAAGATTGGTGGTCCAGGTAAGGTAGTGCAGATTGACGAAAGTAAATTCGGGAAACGGAAATATAACAAAGGTAATAATATAATAATAATTTATATATAATGCAATTATGTTTATTCAAATACTTTTCTTTTTTTCAGGAAGACGCTTAAAAGGGCATTGGGTGCTGGGTATGATAGAGGATGGCAGTGAGGACCTCAGACTGGAGGTATGCCCTGACAATGTACGTTCCGCTGAGGTCCTCATCCCTCTTATTCGTAAAAATGTACTAGAAGGAACAACCATAAGGACAGATTTTTGGCGCGCATTGGAATGCCTCCCTGAATATGGTTACATCCATAAAAAGGTTAACCATAGCGACCCTGGGAATCCATTCATCGCCGAGGATGGCATACACACCCAAAGAACCGAGTCCCATTGGCGTGTAGTGAAGAGATGTTTTTACAAAGACAACTATAATAATCCGGCAAACTTTGCTGATGTTATAGTAGAGCTTTTATGGAGGCGGGAAATCCAAAAAAAAAAAAAATACAGAACCATTTATTTCTTTACTGGGTGTTATTAAATATGTGTATAACACAAAATAAAAAACCTAAAACATACAAATGAAAACCCAATTTTATTATTTAGGGGGTCTTGTATAAATGGTTGGTTGGGTTATCTTGGTACTTCAACTACTTGTATGCATTATTACCGATACATATACAAATTTTAATTTTCAGTGTTTTTATTATTTAAATAAAGTGGATTTCCACTTTAATTCATTGAAATATTAAAAATACTAAACATAGAGTCACTCTATGCATAAAAATACATAAATTTTATAATAATTAGTGAAAATTGTATGGAAAAACTACGATTTTACACCATTTTCAGGAGGCTACCCTAGAGCCCCCCGTGGTCCTAGGGGGGGAAGGGTGCTATTATTCAAAAGCTCCATTCATTACCTTTCAAATGATCTTCAAAATGAGATACTAAACTAAACATTCCCCAAGTTAATTAAAACGCTTAAAAATATATCGCATATTTATTCATATCAAAAAAAGAATTATCAAATTTGATTCAGTCGTATGGAAGTTATGAGCGTACATACAGTTTGGCGATTCATTTTTATTTACATACATATGTATGTAAGTATATAGACAACACGTATAGTATCGAGGTTAGGTGTAAAGACTTTTTGTTTGATATTTTTGTAACCTACATTCAGTAGGTGCCTCTGTTTTCGACGCTCTACAAATATATGTAAGTGCAAATGCGAAAAGCGTTCTCTTTTCACATACATATGTAAATGGCTTCGAATCTGATGTACTATATATACGGTGATTTTTTCAAATGATATACATATGTATGTATGTACATATTTTTATTTAACATCAACATTAAAATAATAAAAAACAAGTAAGGAAGGGCTAAGTTCGGGTGTCACCGAACATTTTATACTCTCGCATTTACATATTTTTCAAATACCGTATTTGTGTAAAGTTTTATTCCGCTATCATCATTGGTTTCTAATATATATATTATATAGAGAAGGCATGAGATGGAATTCAAAATAGCGTTATATTGGAAGAAGGCGTGGTTGTGAACCGATTTCACCCATATTTCGTACATGCCATCAGGGTGTTAAGAAAATATTAAATACCGAATTTCATTGAAATCCGTCGAGTAGTTCCTGAGATATGGTTTTTGGTCCATAAGTGGGCGACGCCACGCCCATTTTCAATTTTTAAAAAAAGCTTGAGTGCAGCTTCCTTCTGTCATTTCTTCTGTAAAATTTAGTGTTTCTAACGTTTTTTGTTAGTCGGTTAACGCACTTTTAGTGATCTTCAACATAACCTTTGTATGGGAGGTGGGCGTGGTTATTATCCGATTTCTTCCATTTTTGAACTGTATATTGAAATGCTTGAAGGAATCGACTCTATAGAGTTTGGTTGATATAGCTATAGTAGTTTCCGAGATATGTACAAAAAACTTAGTAGGGGGCGGGGCCACGCCCACTTTTCCAAAAAATTACGTCCAAACATGCCCCTCCCTAGTGTGATCGTTTGTGCCAAATTTCATTTTAATAACTTTATTTATGGCTTAGTTATGACACTTTATAGGTTTTCGGTTTCCGCCATTTTGTGGGCGTGGCAGTGGTCCGATTTTGCCCATCTTCGAACTTAACCTTCTTATGGAGCCAATAAATACGTATACCAAGTTTCATTACGATATCTCAATTTTTACTCAAGTTACAGCTTGCACGGACGGACGGACAGACGGACGGACGGACGGACAGACGGACGGACAGACAGACATCCGGATTTCAACTCTACTCGTCATCCTGATCACTTTGGTATATATAACCCTATATCTGACTCTTTTAATTTTAGGACTTACAAACAACCGTTATGTGAACAAAACTATAATACTCTCTTTAGCAACTTTGTTGCGAGAGTATAAAAAATATATACATATAAATATTTTTCAATCCAATTTTAACTTAAACATAAATCACATTTTCTTCATTGGTATGTATATTTTTTCATATGAGAGTACAAAAACTTATTGTAAATGATAAAATGCTTGTCAAAATAATAGCACCTTGATATTTAAACCATTTTCCCTACAGTTCTTTAATGTTCATAAATTTTGTATAAGGTTTTGTTAATTTTATAACTACAACCATATACATAAATCCACATTTCAAACCTTATACAAAAGAGATACAAAATTAACAAATTTTCACTAAAAATTAAAATTTTTAATCCGAATCTGTAAAAAAAATATGGAAATGCAGTTAAATTTTAGTACAATTAAGTTCAAGTTTGAAGTTGCTAAAAAATCCCGTTGATTGTTTAAACTTTTTTTTTTCTTTTAACAGCGTCACGCTTGTGCTCAAAAAATAAGAAGAAAGTGCGCAATTATAAAAACTGCATTTCAATATTTTTTATAAAGATTCGGATTTTTAGTGAAAATTTGTTAATTTTGTATCTCTTTTGTATAATGTTTGAAATTTGGATTTATATGGTTGTAGTTATAAAATTAATTAAACCTTATACAAAATTTATGAATTTTATTTATTTCGACTGTTTAATGCGTCTTTTAAAAATGTGATTAAGCCAGACCTAAATTGAATACTTGATTCAATTTATGTACACATAAGCTCATACACATTATACTTACATATGTACAGCTGCGGTCAAAATAATAGTAGTGCCCACACACTGAAAAAGAAATGAAGAAGAAGTAGAATGTTTTCATTTAAATACTTTCGTTTTTTTTATTTCAAGGAACAACCATTCTTAATAATAAAATCATAAAACAAAACTTAGGAAAAAATTCATTACAACGTTATAAAAAAATTATTTCATATGACCTTATGCATATGGACGGTCAAAAAAATAGTAGTGTGATTTTATTTAACAAAAATATATTTCAATTAGTTCCTCTTTTCATCTGATTTAAATTGAAAATAATAAGAAAATTAATTATAAAATAACTAGAGGACCCGCCCACGCTTTACTGTGGTAGAACTACTAATACCATCTATATGATTTCTATTAGTTAGATTATAAGTATTAGTTAAGGAATAATCGCATTTTTGGTGAAGCAACTTGTGTTAGTTTACAAAAAAATTAATCAAAAAGCATTTCGTGCGTTAAGAAAGAATTGGATTTTGGGGTAAAAATATTATCGAATTTGGGCTGTGAAATCAATCGAGTCCAATCGATTGTCAGCCTAGTGGACTGCGTATTAAAAAACGTTTCTCAAGCGTGGAAAGACAAAAAATCGGCTGGCAAGGTTATGGCATCAGTCTTTTGGGATGCCCGTGGTATATTATTCACCGAATGATAAATGAGCCAGTTTTAATTTATTCCACTGTGTATTTGATTGCAGTTCTATTCTACCATTCCCAACATTTAGCAATTTTATTATTTTTCAGGAAGGATCAGTTTGAAATTGTACATATGTATATGTACTTCATCGTTCCAGTTTAAATATTGCATTGCTCTGTGCAATGCTTCGAAAAGATTTATGTATGTATGTCGCAAATTTTAATAGACCTTTTTATCAACACTTCAGTTATGCCGCTATTTTTTTATGCCAGATCTTTCGCAATTTTAAATTGCCTGTCAAGATACCCCCTCCAATAGTTTGCAGGTATGAAAAAAATCTTATAGCTACCCATAGATGTATTGAATCACTCAATTTATTACTTAATACCATGTTCAGACCGATACTTAATAACACGATTTCTTGCATGATGAGCTTTTTCAAATCTATTTCGTGGATGTCGCACTGCACTTTGTGATACTCTTTGTGACAACACGCCCCGAGCATTTCGAGTACGTCGACCTATGTTTGATTTTGGACGTGCCGGCATTTTCTTTAAAATAATTTCTTATATGATCACTTCTTTTGAAACACACATAAAGTTTTCACTGAATAAATTTCAATAATTATTCTTTTAAATAGCCGGAATAAAAAAGCAAGCGACCGAAATTGAACGATTCAAATAATTTACAAATCCAAATATTGAAAAACAAAACAAAAAAGAATTGAATGAAAAGTCACTTTTTGGAAATTTCCAATTTTTCGACTTTTCCTTATGAAAAGTATGTATGTATATGGTTTTTTTTATATCTAACCCTTTCCAGATCCACAGCGAACAACTTCTGATTTCATGAAGATTGGTTCCGCCGTCATGGGTAAATTGATCCGAAACTATTTGATTCGAGAGAGCGCTGTCAAAGTCCACATTTTTTATAACATTTGCCAATGATGCCACTATGGAAGAAATGTGTTAGGGAATTTTTAGTAAATGTTTTGGGAGTTTGTAATTTCCACACCACCGCTGAGGTATACAAAAGGCGCGTTACCGAAGTTAGTTTTGGGTGCTCGGTTCCCCTATAGGCCTATATCACCCATATAGGTACAAAATAAAATCACAAAAATGACAATATTTGTCGAAATTCAAAATTAATATAAAAATTAACAAAAACGAATGATTCAAAACAAAAAAATCTTAAAACTATACAAACAAAATATCACATTTCATTATTCTGAATATAAAAATGAATATAAAATAAGAAAATAAATAAAATGAGTACGCATTATTTACATATATACAAACTAGCCTACACCCAGTTTTCAGGGGTAATTATTACATAATTTAAAACTAAAAAGGCTGGGCAGAAAATAAGAGTTTTAAAAATATATAAGAATTATATTACACACATATGCTTCTGTAGAGCTTTGAAGATATTTTACCACCTACTGTACCTACAAGTGCGAAACGCATAATATTTTTGACTTAAAATTAGGGGTACTAAGGCTTCTATTATAAAATTTAATTAAAAAGAAAATTCTAATTTTAACAAATAATGTTAAAATTAGCTCACTGCTGCAATTTTCACAGCAGGAATAGGGTCTGACACATTTGAGTTTATCAAATAAAATTTGCCCTACACCTATCCTATGACAAGTTGAATCAAATTCCTTTAGGAAAATTGCTTCTAATTTATTTAAATAATCTAAAAATTCCTATGGCGGTCTTACTAAACTACACCTGTCAACTTGTCTCTGTTGAATAAAATAAAATTCTGGTGAAATATCTTCATCTCCTATATATGGCAAGGGTTGGGAGCAAGCGTGTGTCTTATAAATTTTTAAATAAAAATAACCACAGAAATACGAATATGCGTTTTCTTTTAAGAAATCTACTTCTAAATCTAATTTTAAATTTTCTCCTACTGCTATCGGATTAAAGGTGTGGTCTGGTCGCGGTAGACCTTGAAATTCTTGCCAAGAAAGATCCCGTACCACTTTGTCATTGCACACACCTGCTATTATTTGATGAGACTGTGCAATTGAAAAGGTTTCGTTTTCTGGAACGGGTTCGCAGTTTCCCTTTACTACGATATTGGCGTATCGCAACCCCCAAGATTTTTTAAAAAGATTGCAAAACATGTAAGGAGTAATCCTTACACTTCTTCCCCCTCCTCTTCTAATATGTCCGAAGTAGTGTTCTAAATTGTCCTGGCAAAGTCTTCGCGTCTGTAGGTTAGTGAAGCCTGACTGTGACAAAAATCGCCACAAACGTCTTAAACTACTTATGTTTAAAATCCAACCCTTAATATAATTAAAAGAATTTGTTATGTCAGACCCACTTTCGTCTTCTATTCTAATTGTCTTTAAAATTCCTGCTGCCTCATCTAAAAATTCTAACTGGTCGTCTGACGCCGAAAAAATTTTTTTTGTTGGCAAAATAGCTTCAAAGTTGCTGCTATTAAAAATATCAAATAGCTTATTAAAAAATAAAAGATATTCCGCGGTACTTAAAAATCGAGCATTAGGGCACGACAAAAGCCCTGAACTGTATGAAGCGAGCATACCAGAGGCTACAGTGTCGCTCATAACCTGGGATGCCAGCTTCACACTCATTTTTTGAAAGTTATTAGGAAACATATGTGCTTCAGACAGTTTAGGGGCGCAACGCACGGGATTTTGGGAATCCTTATTATAGAAATGTACAATGTCATCCCAACTCACCGGACGCGATTTAAAACTGACTTTATTTTTGGAATTTTCTAAACAATTCCTAGTGCTTTTTAAAAGGTGGGGGCTATCAAAAAAAAGAATATATCCTTGCCATTAACCTGAAAATATGGGCGTTCCTCGGTCACTCCTAAAATCCTAGATAAATAGACGAAATTAGATCCCTGATCTGAAACAAAATGGCAAGGTATGAGACCTATGTTTTGTAATTGGGTGATGGCCTCAAATATATACTTTTTGGCGACATCCCCTTTACATGAACCATGGGCAATGAAATAGGAGAGTGGGTGTGTCCAAGGCATTCCACCAATACCTTGAACCATAAGAGTCATTGCACTATTACCTATACGAGACGTACGATTTTCTTCGCCGTAATCTTCTACTCCTATAATCTTATCGTATTTAGGGACGTATTGGAAATGACTCTTAAGTGCCATTTCATCGCACAAAATTGATACAAACTTTTGTTCCTGCGTAAAACCCCGACTTCTTAACTCTAAACACTTTAAAGAACTATTACTACAACCGGGGTCTCGGGGCCATTCGGAAACGAACTCGTCAAGTGTTCTCTCTTCCGGAAATCTAAGAAGAGGTTTTAGGTGTCTATATGCTAAAGGTGAAAGAAAGTATACACCTAAAGCCAAAGTTTTGAAATAGGTGTCGTATCTACGACCTTTTGGTTGACGGCTACAGTTTACTAAACTATTTTTTATTATACTACTTATTTGAGGAGGAAGATTTCTATTAAAATTTTCATAATTACTACCCTCTCCTAAATTTTTAATTTCACTTTCTAAAGTCTTCAGCTTTACCGACATTTCTTTTAATTGAAATTTTAAATTACTAATCTCCTCATCTTTTTCTTTTAATTTAACCCTCAAACTTACATTTTCCTCCATTAATTTTAAGTTTTTAGACGCTAAGGATGTCAAACTAAAACTTGTTTGACATCCTTTTTCTAACGAACTATCGGCCATGGAAATATTTTCAAAAACTCCTATTTCCTGTTCGAGTGCGTCTTCTGCTACAGACGCTAGCAATAACAGGTCGCTTGAACCTGAGGGGTTCTCGACCAATTTAGGTTCAAAATCTAATATTCCTAATTCGATAGTCGAAGTAGGATCGCTAAATTCTACCTGAAAACTGGGTGTAGGAGTTAAATTTTTATCCGGAACCGCAGTCGGCGACAGTTTTTTCAAATACCGGACTTCATCCGAGAAGTGGCGGTCACAGGCATATAAATATTTTTGCCGATTTTCTCCTACGCCCAATCGCTGTTACCAAATACTATGCCTAAGAAAAAACAAATATACCCTTAACTTTAATACCTTTACTTATAATAATAAATTTTAAAATATAATATCGACTACAAATAAAACCAATATTGTTACATTATAACATTTATTAGTATTTACGATACTTTCTACTCGTATTACATTTATTTGTACTTATAATTTATAATTATAGTAATATTTACATCTACTACGCTACTCCAAACAACATATTAAATTGGATCTATTAAATATTACAATACTATTTACTAAATTACATTACATTTCGCAAGTATAATATATTTTTTATCATGCAATAAATTGCATCAATTGCACAATTTATGAAAAAATATTTCTAAATTTCACTAAATAACTATATTTTTCTACTAATTAAAATTACTTACGAACCTGGATCCATCCTTCTCCTTGTTGGGGAAATTGAAAAACCGTCGCGCTCCTACGCATCCAGCCACACACTTATTTTTAGCTCTCGGCATTTTCCTATAATACGTTGGGAAAACATAATATATTATATATACATGTATTTACGATGGCTTTAATAATACACTTACCAACTTTATTTTTAGTAAAAACACTTACACGCTGTATTTTTATTAAAAAAACCTAAACACTATAATTTCACTACACGTACTCCACAATGAAAAATAACAAACTGATTTTGTTAGTTATTTTTAACGGGATTTTGTCTGGCAGTTCATTGTTTTGCTTGTCACCTGATTCGTAGCCCATGAACTTTCAGTATTGCCATACCAAACCGTGAGATCATGGGCTCTCTCAGAAAGCGAAGAGAGGACTTTCGGATCAATTTATCCATGCCGCCGTTCTCGAGCGTTAGCGTTACTAACAAACAAACAATCATTTTTACTTACATATGTACATATGTATATACGTATGTACATACATACAAAATAAAACGTTTGTATGGGAAAAAGAAAAGGGCTGTTTTTAGGGGTTTTCCGGCAACCTTCGTAATATTTTCTTACATAAGAACCTTCTCCTAATAATAACAAATACAAAAAAAAAAAAAAATCAGCCAAATCGGTTCAGCCGTTTATGAGTGATGAAATTACAAAGAAAGTGGCATTGATTTTTATATACATACATACTTATATAGATTAGTATTTAGTTGCGTATCCTTTGTTCGATATTACAGCTACACATCGGCGATGCATTGAATTAACGAGATGTTCACATCGTTCCTTTGGTATCGATTTCCATGCCCGCTCTACTGTTTCCCAAAGCTGATTATTATTTGTTGGATTAGCAACAGAAACTGCCTTTTTCACATCGCACCACAAATTCTCTATTGGATTGAGGTCTGGAGACTGTGCAGGCCATTCCATGACCTCAACCCTGTTCCTCTGAAACCACTGCTGCGCCAATTTGCTTGTGTGCTTTAGGTCATTGTCCTGCTGGAAGACCCAAAGAAGTGGCATTTCTTCGCTGGCAAAAGGGAGCATGATTTCCTCCATAATTCGAACATACACAGTACGATCCATGATTTCTTTTATCCAGTACATCGGTCCAACACCATAAAATTAAAAACATGCCCAAATCATAATACTTGACCCTCCATGTTTAATAGTTTTAGTTGTGTATTTCGGGTTGTATTCAGAATTAGCGGGTCGTCTGATATAATGGCGAGATCCTCTTGCACCATGCAGCACGATTTTGGATTCATCTGTCCACAAAATATTTCTCCATTTCTTAAGGGGCCATTCCAAGTGATCGTTTGCAAACTTAAGCCTTTGCGCTACATGCTTCTTAGTCAGTAATGGCACTTTTCTTGGGCTATGAGCTGCTAAGTCCTGTTCCCGCAAACGTCTACGGATAGTTTCCACGCTTGCTTCCAGCTGCAAGTCACTCTTGATATCAGTTGCAGGTGCGAAAGGATTACTTTTCGAGTATCTAACCACACGATTGACTAATTTAGCGGTCATTGCGGGTGGCCGTCCACGTGTTTCAGGTTGGGATTTATATTTTAACGCGTTTGAAATCATTGTCGGTGAACAGCCGATAATTTCTTCAACTTCTTTGTAAGTTTTCCCGTTTGAAATTAGTTTTTTGATAAGGTTGCGCTGTTCAGCGGTAGAGTGCTTTCCTCGTCCCATAGCTGAACGATCTTTATCAGATTATCACAAAAATTTATGAAAATACATCATGCATTACTTACCTTTTTGTAAATCTTGGACACAAATAAATATTTTTTATGAATTTTTCGGAAGCTCACTCCTTGCACTACTATTATTTTGACCGACTCAATAGCCAACATATTTGAAAATAAATGAAATAACGACTCCACGTGCTAACGTATACAGTTATAACGGCACTTTTTTTATTGAACTCTGTCTATATAACATTATATTAAAGAGAATAAAGGGCAAAGAAGAAAACGCGAAAAAATAGAAACATTTAACTATGTGCAGTAGTAGCACTACTATTATTTTGACCGCAACTGTATATGTATATTCTTATTAAACATACATATGAGCGGATAGGTATACAGAAAAGTAAGTACATATGCACATGCAATTTAAATTAATTCGGCGCTGTGATAGAATTTTTTATCATAGAAATTAAATCAAGAACGCAATTTGTGAAGTTATGGAAGAGATTCGGTAAGTTGCTGTGCTAGGGCTAGATTTATTGTCAGTTTGTTTTCGGTAAGGAAGTAATAAGAAAATCTTTTTCTAGTTCAGAAAATTGTCCAATAATGATAATGTTATCACTGAAAAATTTACAGATTTTATTCAACACCTTAAGACATAGTGCACACTAGCTTTACAGCATTTTTGCATTTATGTTTATTACATGACTTAGTCTTTATTATAAGATGTGTACCAATATAAGTATGTAAGCATTTGGCCAATGTCTCATCCAACATATGAGTAATAAACTACTCCAACAAAGTATCTTCAAACTACTACGATTTCTAAAGTAAAATAAATGTCGTAAAATAATTGACTTTGGTCAGTGATATGGAATCGAATAATAGCAATGTCCATCAGTAAGATATGGAACCAAACTATTGAATTGGATGTTGGATAAATCAATTGACCGATAGGCCCCGGGATATAAAATAGACGATGGGTGCCGCACCACGTTGTTTCAGATAAAATCACATATCTCGGCACTCACCGATTTCAATTAAATAAGATACGTAACATTTTTTCCACATTTCTATTTCGCAGTGCAAAAATAAGCGGAATCGGACTCCATTCACGCCTACTTCCTATATAATACAATCTTAAATTCCTTTTGATTTTTCCGGCATATTAATAGAGAAGCAATTAATATAACAAAATAAAACATTGCATGAATAATGCAAATCCAACCAAAACTGTCCAAGCCCCTATGTGCCGAATGTTTGGACCCCAGTATCTATAATTGGTTCCTTACCGCAAATATCGGTCCATATGTGAGACATATAGTTGAAATTCAATGATAATCCTTTCCTAACAATATGTCTTTGTATCAAAAATGGTTTGAATGGGATCAATACTTCCTTTAGCCCCCATATACCTAATATAAAGATTTTCGAACTTCCGAGGTACTTTATACCGCATATATCGCCCAATATAATACCCAACAAGTACCCTCCTCCCGCCCAACTGATGCGAGGGGCGTAATCCGCGAACGAGCGGTATTAGCCGAGTCATAAAAGGCAAGAGAGTTTTAAGCGTTGCGATTTTAAGCTGCTCAGCTACAGAAACAAAAATTTCAACGGCCAAAATTAAGAATTAGATTAAAGCTTATAATTTTTAAATGTCACTTGTTAAGAGTAGATAAACTTTTTTTTTTTAATGGTAAAGAGTGAGTCTGTTAGATCAAATGTGCTGGAACGGCGGAATGGTTCGTTTAACTCAAAATTTGTTCTAGAAAATTTTAAAAGTAAGGGTCTAACTGCCGGGAGATGGGCTACAGACTGACCCATTCATCAGTTTTACAAGAAATATTATACCAAGCATCTCCCTACGACTAGCGAGTGTCGTGAGATTTATAAGTTTTAAGTTAATGTAAGGGGGAAGATTTAAACTGGAATCGCAATGCAAATGATTTAAAGCAAAACATAAAAATTGTTTTTGAATGGACTCTAACTTATCCGAATGGACTTGGTAACTAGGGTTCCAAACCACAGAAGCATACTCCAATATAGGCCTCACCAGAGATGTAAAAAGAATTTTTGTGGTAAGCGGATCTCGAAATTCTTTAGACCAACGTTTAACAAAACTAAGAGCGCCTTTAGCTTTAAAAATCGTGGAAGATGCGTGAAGATTAAAATTGAGTTTGGGGTCCATAGTTACACCCAGATCAACCAAACTGCATACTTGCTCCAACCTAAAGTTTTGTATTGCGTATGAAGTAGGGTCTACAGTTCTACGTGAAAAGCACATCGTTTTACATTTTTTAAGGTGCAATGGAATGTCATTTCTACCACACCAAGAAACTGGGTTGTTTAAGTCTATTTGCAACTGACATCTTTTGCTGTTTGAAGTATACGTTTTAAAAAGTTTTACATCGTCAGCATATAATAAAACTTTTGAATACTTAATAACAGATGATATGTATGCCATTAATCAATAACAAGAACCGAATTGGACCAAGATGGTTACCTTCAGCAGCTCCTGAAGGAACTTTGATTATGTCAGAAAAAGTATCGTTAAATATCACTTGTTGAATTCCATTACTAAGATAAGAAGCAACACATTTTAGAAATATTGGTTGAAAACCAAGTAGATCAAGTTTATTCAAAAGAATTGAATGGCTTACTTTATCAAAAGCTTTACTAAAATCTGTGTATATAACACCAGTGTGCTTATTTTCCCTAAAACCCGTTGATACATGTTATACAAATTAACTTCTTCTTCTTAATTGGCGTAGACACCGCTTACGCGATTATAGCCGAGTTAACAACAGCGCGCCAGTAGTTTCTTCTTTTCGCTACGTGGCGCCAATTTGATATTCCAAGCGAAGCCAGGTCCTTCTTCACTTGGTCCCTCCAACGGAGTGGAGGTCTTCCTCTTCCTCTGCTTCCCCCGGCGGGTACTGCGTCGAATACTTTCAGAGCTGGAGTGTTTTCATCCATCCGGACAACATGACCTAGCCAGCGTAGCCGCTGTCTTTTAATTCGCTGAACTATGTCAATATCGTCGAATATCTCGTACAGCTCATCGTTCCATCGAATGCGATATTCGCCGTGGCCAATGCGCAAAGGACCATAAATCTTTTGCAGAATTTTTCTCTCGAAAACTCGTAACGTCGACTCGTCGGTTGTTGTCATCGCCCAAGCCTCTGCACCATACATCAGGACGGGAATTATGAGCGACTTATAGAGTTTGGCTTTTGTTCGTCGAGAGAGGACATTACTTTTCAATTGCCTACTCAGTCCGAAGTAGCACCTGTTGGCAAGAGCAATCCTGCGTTGGATTTCCAGCCTGACATTGTTGGTGGTGTTAATGCTGGTTCCTAAATAGACGAAATTATCTACAACTTCAAAGTTATGACTGTCAACAGTGACGTGAGAGCCTAGTCGCTAATGCGACGACGAGTGACAGGAGATATTTCGTTTTTCCCTCGTTCACTGCCAGACCCATTTTCTGTGCTTCCTTGTCCAGCCTGGAGAAAGCAGAACTAACGGCTCGGGTGTTGAGGCCGATAATATCAATATCATCGGCATACGCCAGCAGCTGTACACTCTCTCTATTTAGTTCTGCAGCTTGAACTATTTTCTCCAGAAGCAGGTTGAAGAAGTCGCACGATAGGGAGTCGCCTTGTCTGAAACCTCGTTCGGTATCGAACGGCTCGGAGAGGTCCTTTCCGATCCTGACGGAGCTTTTGGTGTTACTCAACGTCAGTTTACACAGCCGTATTAGTTTTGCGGGGATACCAAATTCAGACATCGCGGCATAAAGCAGCTCCTTTTCGTGCTGTCGAAAGCAGCTTTGAAATCGACGAAGAGATGGTGTGTGTCGATTCTTCTTTCACGGGTCTTTTCCAAGATTTGGCGCATGGTGAATATCTGGTCGGTTGTTGATTTTCCAGGTCTGAAGCCACACTGATAAGGTCCAATCAGTTTGTTGACGGTGGGCTTTAATCTTTCACACAATACGCTCGATAGAACCTTATATGCGATGTTGAGGAGGCTAATCCCACGATAGTTGGCGCAGATTGTGGGGTCTCCTTTTTTATGGATTGGGCATAGCACACTTAAATTCCAATCCTTGGGCATGCTTTCGTCCATATTTTACAAAGAAGCTGATGCATGCTCCTTATCAGTTCTTCGCCGCCGTGTTTGAATAGCTCGGCCGGCAATCCGTCGGCTACTACTTAAGAGATTAATTAAATAGTTTTGTTAAGGGTTGGTATATACTTATGTATATTTGGCACATTTTCTAAGAAAACATGAGGGAATCGTACTTATATGGGCCCTAATTAAATTATTGCTCTAACATATTTAACTGATATAAGACGTCTGCTTCGGAAATGGTGGGTGCATTAATGACAGAAATCGGACATAACTTGTGCTGATCCGAAATATTTTTTGGAGATTTTGGAGAGTACTCGTAATTGAACCTAAAGAATTCAGCGAACATATTAAAAATGGTGTGATTGTCACTAGACATAGTGGACTTATATTTCATAGCGGACGGAAAATTAGAAATTCAGCGTTTGGAGTTGACGAAACCATAGAACAATTTTGGGTTACGTATAATATTATTTTTTACTTTATTTATATAATTATTATAACATATTTTGTTAAGTTCATCAAATTGTCGACGCAATTTAGAATATTTTGAATAGTCAGCAACTAAACCATTTTTTTTTAAGTTTAAAAGCACGAGATTTTCTATTTTTTAATTTACATAATTCTTTCGAAAACCATAAATTAAAACTCAATTTTTGAGTAACAACATACTTCGGAACATATTTTTCAAGTAAGTTTAAAATAGTTTCATTAAAATGGGAAGCACTAAATCAATATTGCCACTGTAATGTGGCCAAGTTACTTTAGAATGTTCGTAATTAATCTACTTAAAATTAGCTTTCGCAAAGTTAAACCGAAAACAAAGGTCTTGTGTGTTATTATGAGCAAAGTTGGCTATGATTTCGATGTTAATTTCCAAAGCAGGATGATACGAGTCCTCTGGCCGAACCAAAAGATCACATCGGACAACAGAGGACATTGAAGTGTTATCAACATAAACTAGATCTAAGAACTTACCAATCTCGTTTGAAAATAAATTAATTTGGTTAAGACCCAACTCCGACATTTTATCTAAGAACTCGTTAAAACATAAGCGAGTACTAATAGGAATGGTGTAATCATCAATAGATTTCCATGATACGCACGGTAAATTGAAATCTCCCAAAACAATCATGGAATCAGTATTATTAACCATTGAGAAAACATTATTTATTAATGAAGCATGCTGCATAGAAAAAAAGTTAAATATATATGGCCACTATTAGCGCAAATACGAATGCACTTAAATTCTATGAAGTCTGCATGCGGAACATCAACTTCTTCAGATGGAATTGAAGAATGAACAGCAAACAAGACACCACCTCCTTTTCTGTTCAGCCGGTCATATCTAAAGATTTTGAATTCGCTGTTTAATTATCATTATCAAAAATATGGGGCTTTAGCCAAGTTTCTGTGAAAGCAATGATTTTAAAGTTACAATTAATGCTATTTAAATACAGATCAGTAAGTTTTGTATTAAGCCCTCTAACATTTTGATAATAAATAATCAGCGAATTATTGTTAATTAGTTTTTTATATCCACGGGATTTCTTGGCATTTTAGTGATAACTACAGGGGGCTTACCACGTTTGTGCTCGAATTCACGCACAAAGACCCCAGATGGCCAGAATGAGTTGTCAAGTATCAATTGCAAATTGTCAGTGGATACGTCGATCTTAAACGACGAAATATCCCTGTTGTATTTGAAATTAAATTTACGGATGTCTGTATCTACCGTTTTTAATTTCGACGAGATATAACTTTATATATCATCGACTGTGGTATCCGCGGCAAATCTCGAAATAAGAATTGCCTTTTTCCGCGGTATTACAACCAAGTTTTTATTAGCTGATTTGGAGGTATTTGGAGGCGGATCTTGAGAAGTTTTCCGCTTACCGTGTTCAGTAACAGTTTTATCTGTGTCTTGAGCAGATGGAACCTTCTATCCTTGAGGACAAGGGGATGCAAGATTTATGAGGTCAATAGTGCGTGGGGGCATTATTTTTAAGGAAGATACAGTGGTATCTTCATCAGACGGACGTTTACGTTTAGATGAATGTTTTGGATTCTCTTCCTGCTCATTTAGGCATTGAAATGATTGAAACAACGTTTCATAATGCCTAGCTTTTTCATTAAGGGTTTCAAGCTCACGACCAATTTCCTTGAAACCTTTGCGCGCCTGCTTAAAAACTTTGAACAATTCAATTTCTGTTGGTCTGCATTTTAAGCAAGACCAGCGCAAGACCTTACTGTCAAGAATAGAATCCAATATCCTACCGGGCAAGCCCATCACAAAGCCAGCAAGAAACAAAGTGTTCCGACTCGCCTTTCACAGAGCAATTCCGACAGTTACAAGTCATAATGAACAAAAACAATATTAAATAAAAATATAAAAAATGTTAAATAATAAAAGTAAAAAGAGAAATGACAAAAATATTTATAACAAATTAATACAATAATAAGAAAAAACGTTAACTTCGGCTGCACTGAAGCTAATATACCCTTCACAGATGCATTTCTTTTAGTAACTATGTGTTCAGTTTGTATGGAAGCTATGTACATACATATATGCTATAGTAATTCGTTCTGAACAATGTATTTTGGAGGTTATATTGTTACCCTAAGCAGTAATACATGCCAAATTTCGTGAAGATACCACGTCAACTGCGAAAGTTTTCCATACAAGAACTTGATTCCGATCGTTCAGTTTGTGTGTCAGCTATATGTTATAGTGGTCTGATATCGGCAGTTCCGACAAATGAGCAGCTTCTTGAAGAGAAAATGACGTTAGCACAATTTCAGAACGATATATTAACAAGTAAGGAAGGGCTAAGTTCGGGTGTCACCGAACATTTTAAACTCTTGCATGATAAAGTGATAATCGAGATTTCATTATCCGTCATTTACATATTTTTCAAATACCGTATTTGTGTAAAGTTTTATTCCGCTATCATCATTGGTTCCTAATGTACTATATATTATACAGAGAAGGCATCATATGGAATTCAAAATAGCGTTATATTGGAAGAAGGCGTGATTGTTAACCGATTTCACCCATATTTCGTACATGTCATCAGGGTGTTAAGAAAATATTATATACCGAATTTCATTGAAATCGGTGGAGTAGTTCCTGAGATATGGTTTTTGGTCCATAAGTGGGCGAGGCCACGCCCATTTTCAATTTTTAAAAAAAGCCTGGGTGCAGCTTCCTTCTGCAATTTCTTCCGTAAAATTTAGTGTTTCTGACGTTTTTTGTTAGTCCGTTAACGCACTTTTAGTGATTTTCAACATAACCTTTGTATGGGAGGTGGGCGTGGTTATTAACCGAATTCTTCCATTTTTGAACTGTATATGGAAATGCCTGCAGAAAACGACTCTGTAGAGTTTGGTTGCCATAGCTATAGTAGTTTCCGAGATACGTACAAAAAACTTAGTAGGGTGCGGGGCCACGCCCACTTTTCTAAAAAAAATTACGTCCAAATATGCCCCTCCCTAATGCGATCCCTTGTGCCAAATTTCACTTTATTATCTTTATTTATGGCTTAGTTAAGACACTTTATAGGTTTTCGGTTTCCGCCATTTTGTGGGCGTGGCAGTGGGCCGATTTTGCCCATCTTCGAACTTAACCTTCCTATGGAGCCAAGGAATACGTGTACCAAGTTTCATCATGATATCTCAATTTTTACTCAAGTTACAGCTTGCACGGACGGACGGACGGACGGACACGGACAGACAGACATCCGGATTTCGACTCTACTAGTCACCCTGATCACTTTGGTATATATAACCCTATATCTGACTCTTTTAGTTTTAGGACTTACAAACAACCGTTATGTGAACAAAACTATAATACTCTCCTTAGCAACATTGTTGCGAGAGTATAAAAAAATGGATAGCAAAAATATTAATTGCGTTTTTTTTTACGACACTTTAAAAATTACCTGAAATTCATGCTTCTAGAGTAGAATACCCCCTTAATTTAAAGTTACTTCTACAATTTTCGTCGGCTTACATAGTACCATCGTGTTACGAGTGCCATTCACCTCGATTATTATTACATTTAATTCTTAATTCGTTTTTATTTCATTTATTGCCTTCACATATCGTTTTGCCAATTTGCTTGCCACAAGAATTTTTTCATTCTTGCCACAATTTCCACAAATTATGCGTCATAAAAAATTCAATATACATAAATGTATCGCTAAAACCTCAGCTGCTCGTAAATTGGTGTTTTTAATCCAACGACCTTTTTCTTTCCATTCCAGCTCATGGAAAGTGTTGATTTTATGAACACATAACGGTATTTTACTATGTCGCAATCAAGCAAGTACAATTGTGTAATATATGATTATGTACATATGCACTTGTGTATGAATATTCTCATATATGTACAAATAATTATATACTATAATTTGTTCAACATAGTCGTAAAGGAGTACAAATTACCAATCGTGACATTGATTTTTATCCGTGGTTTAACAGTTATTTTTGATGACGTGTCCGATTTGTGGAAATTTAAGTTTTACATGGGATATTATTTACAATATATGTACATAGCATGCATACATATATATTCACGCATACATCAATATTTCCAATATTGGGTTGAATAAAAAATTGTATTACAGACATTATATACAGTTACGGACAAGAAAATAGAATCAAAGGTTTTGTTTTGGAGCAATGGTTTAATTTTTTTGGAATTTTTCATTTACTACATAAATATAAAATAAACAATAAACTTGTTTGGATAATAACAAATGCAATCATATGGAATTAAAAAACAGGGAATGATGGCATAGTCGAGTTTTACCGTTAACTGTCATTTAAAAAGTGCAAATAGCGGCCTCGTGGTTTCATAAACAAAAACTATTGAAAATAAAAAGCGTAATAAGTAGTTACATATATTAACTTAATTAGTTCTGTGAAATAAATATTTGTATCAATTATGTATTTATATAGCAAAGGCTCACACGCAAAGGGAAATTGAAACATATTGAATATGTCTCAAAATTTTGTGTTCAATGCCTTAAAATTTCCGAAAAAAGGTTGAAAAGGCCGACCACAAAAAATGACTGTGGAAGTCGATCAAAATATTGTAAGATTGTTGATGCGCGATCCGTTTAAGACCGTTGCAGCCATTTAAAAAGAATTCTTCTTCTTCTTCTTAATTAGCGTAAACACCGCTTACGCGATTATAGCCGAATGAACAACAGCGCGCCAGTCGTTTCTTCTTTTCGCTATGCGGCGCCAATTGGATATTCCAAGCGAATCCAGGTTCTTCTCCACTTGGTCCTTCCAACGGAGTGGGGGGCTTCCTCTTCCACTGCTTCCCCGGCGGGTACTGCGTCCAGCTACTTTCAGAGCTGTAGTGTTTTCGTCCATCCGGACAACGCTGTCTTTTAATTCCCTGAACTATGTCAATGTCGTCATATATCTCGCGCAAAGGACCATAAATCTTTCGCAGAACTTTTCTCTCGAAAACTCGCAACGTTGACATGGTCCAAACCTCTGCACCAAGGCAGGACGGCAATTATGAGTGACTTATAGAGTTTGGATTTTGTTCGTCTAGAGAGGACTTTGCTTCTCAATTGCCTACTCAGTCCGAAGTAGCACCTGTTGATAAGAGTTATCCTGCGTTGGATTTCTAGGCTGACATTGTTGGTGGTGTTAATACTGGTTCCTAAATTGACGAAATTTTCTACAACTTCAATGTTATGACTGTCAACAGTGACGTGAGAGCCAAGTCGCGAGTGCGATGACTGTTTGTTTGATGACAGGAGATATTTCGTCTTGCCCTCGTTCACTGCCAGACCCATTTTCTGTACTTCCTTGTCCAGCCTGGAGAAAGCAGAACTAACGGCGAGGGTGTTGAGGCCGATGACATCAATATCATCGGCGTACGCCAGCAGCTGTACACTCTTATAGAAGATGGTACCTTCTCTATTTAGTTCTGCAGCTCGAATAATTTTAACAAGAATTTGGTGCACACATTTCCTCAAGAATGGTAAGAAGACGACATGAGCAGAAAAATCTCTTTGGAACATTGTTCCGAAAGGTGCCAATTTTGAGAAAATGGCATACAAGATGCATACGCATTCAGTTTGCAAGACGACCCATTAATTAGTGCAGAGCTGAAAATAAAAGAAATGGTCTGAATGTAAAAGTATGTAATATGAATGAAAACTATTTTAAAATAATTAGAAAAATATGTTCCGAAATGTGTTGTTACTCAAAGAATGAGTTCTAATTTGTGGCTTTCGAGAGAGTTAAGTAAATTCAAAAATAGCTGCTTTTAAACTTTTTAAAAAACTGGTTTAGTTGCTTACTATTCAATTATTCTAAATTGCGTTGACAATTTGCTGAACTTACAATTATTTAATTATGACTCATATATGATTAAAAAATGTGCCAAATATATATACCAACCCTTAACAAAACTATTTAATTAATCTCTTAAGCAAGGCTTATTCGCATCCATATGGAAAAAGTCATTTATAATTCCTTTGCATAACAGTGGATTTAGGTCATCTATTGAAAACTATAGGGGAAAAGAAAATTTGTCAGCAATACCTAAACTTTTTGAAGCAATTATAACAGAAGACGTAACCTTTCGGATTTCTCCACTAATTTCTTGTCCGTAGTACAGTTTTCGTAAAGGGAAATCTACAGTAACTAATTTGCTTGAATTTGTATCACATTTATCAACGGTCTTTAGGGAAAATAAGCACACTGGTGTTATATACACAGATTTTAGTAAAGCTTTTGATAAAGTAAACCATTCAATTTTTTTTTTAATAAACTTAAACTTCTTGGTTTTCAACCAATATTCCTAAAATGGGTTGCTTCTTACCTTAGTAATAGAATTCAACAAGTGATATTTAACGATACTTTTTCTGACATAATCAATGTTCCATCAGGCGTTCCTCAAGGTAGCCATCTTGGTCCAATTCTGTTCTTGTTATTTATTAACGATAAGCGAAAAAATCTGTCAACATATGTTACCTTGATTTTCGACCTGTTTGGACATGGTTTTCCGGCTTCGGCTCAATTTTGCTCCGATATTCGACCGATTGCTCGTCTGTTTCAGGTACGCCAGAGTCATTAAATTTTACCGCTAAGGTGGAATGAAAGGACTTTGCAGGAGCCGAGGGCAAATTTGGACAATGGGCGTGGCACCGCTCTTCTTTAGGAAAGCTCCTCATATATTTTGGGACTTCCTCGACCGATTTCTACCACATTCGGTTAAGAAAATTCTCATAATATTCCTACATTACAGTGTAAGGATGAATAAAATAGGACATAATGGGATTTAAATTGGACTAGGTTAGAGAATTGTAAACTGTACTGTACTTACCTTTTCTAATTTTACATTTCAAAGTGGAAATGTAGCGAACAGAGATCGTTGTTAATAAAACTCAAAACTACCTTAGGTTCCACCCGAAACCAAATGAAGGTGTGATAATTATTTACTTTTATTTAAATTTAAATCATTGATGACAGAACAAACAATGACTTGTAATTTTCAGCTGGAAGAAGTTCAGCTTTATTTTATACAAATTACTAATATCACTGGTCTTAATTGTGTGAATGTATGTACTGATAAACTTTTATAAGCAATAATCACACCGAACTTAAATCGCTTAGTCAGCTTATTGCAAAAATTTTGGCAGAAGGAAAAGAAAATAGACAAAATAAGCAGTAGAAATGAAATACCATTTTTTTTATCCCTAACCTTGATTTAAAAACAATGATATTATTAATTCTTACTGAGGATATCTACGGAAAACATACGTCCTAAATTTGCATATGTAGCACATTGCCTGCTGTTAAAATATAGTCATAGCTTACGGTAGGAAAAGAATGTACTTGTAGGAGTTATCGTACACTCGCACTAAAAATTTGTTTTTGAAATAACTTTAATATTTGCCGAACATCTGAAAATAAATAGTAAATATAATGTAACATGTGGCAGACAATGGCAAACGTGTTATCCTGTCCTTGGGACAAATGATTGCTCTGTTAAAAAACGGCCACATTTCTTATACATTTACTGGTTGTTTTGTGTTTTTAGCACTGGAAGAACACTGTCTTTTGAAATTTAAAATTTCTTTTCTATCGCATTTTTCTACGGGATTTATACTTTCACCCAGACTAACCAAGCCAACCATTTATTTTTTACGATCTTATTAGTTTTAGATTATATTCATCTGACTGATATATTTCCACTTATTGGTATTTCGCACTACTTGCAAAGAAGAATTGAAGGTTCGGTGATTTTTCGTCTGAAGTAATGCGCCATGTTGAGCACAATATATCGTCCCCTCAATATAACAATAGCGTATAATTTTTTTTTGGGTTTTGAGAAAATCGAGTTTAAAGTTTTTGTAATTTTCTTATTGAAGGAAATTTCTGAACATGAAATTATGCACCATTTTTTCCAATGACATTTTGACCCACTTTGTGGAAGTAGAATTTGACGAAATTTTGACCAGACATAGAATCAATGATGGAGATTCTAAATATGCAATAAAAAAATAATGGCGTATGAGCACATACGCTATTGTTATATTGAGGGGACGATATGTAGGAGGAAATAATATAGGACCGGTGGCAGTATTGTCACTGAACGAATAAAATGTCGTTCACATGGCAACACTGTAACTCAGCTGTTTATTGACGAAGCGTCCATCAGCAGCCATCATTGTGACGGTCCATATGGATCATGCATTCTGTATTAGAAATTAAAATTCATTGCTTAAGTATCAGTTGTTAAGAGTAAGTTGTAAAAGAAACGTTGTTTAAGGCGGTCGCGCCGTCACATGAATTTAAAGTGCGAACAAATAAAATAATAATTTGAATTAAATTAAGAACACAGTGGTTTTCTTTAGAATGAATTCCACATAAGTATGCATATAACCAAAAATGTTTCGTCATAACTAAGAAGAAGCGCTCCTCTCTCTCTCTCTCGCAATAAACAACAGGTGTATGAAGTGTTTTATTTCATCTGAAAATGTTCGTTTATATTCATAATAGGGCGATAAGGTCATTAGTTCGGCTTTGCTTTTCCTATATATTGTATGAGGAGAATTGAGTCATGTGTGGATGTTCACACAAGTGAGGAAAGTTCTCTGATCGCCATTCACTTGGGAGCGGCCAGAAACGATTCTTTTACATATGCCTTTAGCAGCTCACTACTTCCGATTTTAGATCAAGTATGCTCTGGGTAGCCTAAGAACATTCGTTCGAAGGCGGGCTAAAGTGAGAAGGTGAAATATCCATTATACAGGGATGTGCGCCGGCTTTGGGAACCGCCACGTAAAAATCGCCCCCATGAAAAGATACAAACTGCCACGGATGAGAAACCCCTCTCTTGATGACCACTTAATTGGGAAGATGCCACTGCCCAGCTGGTTGATGTTCTCATTAGAGTGAAGGCTGACATCACCGCCGGCCAAGAAATGCGATGGACGAGACAAGGACTGAGACGAGTAGGTTCTTGTGGCATTTACTACAGTGGTCTTATGAAGCAGCGCAAATTTGGTGTGGGTTTCGTAGTGGGAGAGAGACTTCGTCACCAAGTACTATCATTCACTCCGGTGGATAAACGTCTAGCCACAATCCGCATCAAAGCGAGGTTCTTCAACATATCGCTGATTTGGGCTCACGCCCCGACGGAAGATAAGGACGATGTGAACAAAGCGCTTGGAGCGCACATATAAGAGCTGCCCCCGCCACGATATCAAAATCATGCTTGACGACTTTAACGCCAGGGTGGACAAAGAAGACATCTTTGGTACTATAGTTGGTAAATTCAGCCTCCACGACGAAACATTCCCAAATGGGTTGAGGCTGATCGACTTCACCGGGGCCCGAAATATGGTTCCCTGTAGTACTAGATTCCAGCGCAAGAAAATACATCAAGCTTCCTGGCTGTCTCCGGATCGAAAATCCACCAACCAGATTGATCATGTTGTGATAGACGGAAGACACGGAGTTTTAGACGTGCGTACGCTCGGATCACTACCTTGTTGCCGCCAAGGTTCGCACCCGCCTTTGTGCAGTAAAAAACGCACGCCAACAAACACAAGAAAGGTTCGACGTCGAGAAGCTGCAATCACAACAGATAGCCCAACTATTTTCTACTCGGTATAAGATAATTTTGGGACCTTAACCATTGGTTTTCGAAAAATGCGAAAGAACAGCTGGTACGACGAGGAATGAATCAATCAGCTTCTTTGTAAAATATGGTCGGATGAAAGTATACACGACGATTGGAATTTAAGTGTGTTCTGCCCAATCCACATAAACGGAGACCCCACAATCTGCGCCAATCACCGTGGGATAAGCCTCCTCAACATCGCGTATAAGGTTCTATGGACTGTGAAAGATTATCAACAACTGACCAGATATTCACCATGTGCTAAATCTGTGAAAAGACCTGCGAAAAGAGAACTGACACACACCGCTTCGTCAATTGCAAAGCTGCTTGATTGATATAATTGGTCTTAACAACCTCGCCCTTAGTTCTGCTTTATCCAGACTGGATAAAGAAGCGAAGTGTAGGGGTTTAGTAGTGAACGAGGGCAAGACGAAATATCTCCTGTCATCAAACACACAGTCATTGCACTCGCGACTTGCTTTTTCATCACCGTTGACCATCATAACTTCTAGGTCAGTCTTGAAATCCGACGCAAAAAAACTAATGCCAACAGGTGCTACTTCGGACTAAGTAGACAATTGAGAAGTAAAGTCCTAAAGGAACAAAAACAAAACTCTATAAGTCACTCAGTATTCCCGTCTTGCTAATTGATTCAGAGACATGGGTGATGACAAAATCTAATGGGTCGAGATTAAAAGTTTTCGAGAAAAAGAATTTGCGAAACATTTATGGTCCTTTGCGCGTTGGCCACGGCGAATATCGCATTCGATGCCGTATGAGATATACGAAGACATTGACATAGTTCAGGGAATTAAAAGACAGCGGCTATGGTGGCTAGGTCATGTTGTCCGGATGGACGAAAACACTCATGCTCTGAAAGTATTCGACGCAGTACCCGGCGGAGGAAGCAGAGGAAGAGGAAGACATCCACTCCGTTGGAAGAATCAGGTGGAGAAGGACCTGGCTTCGCTTGGAATCTCCAATTGGCGCCACTTTGTGAAAAGAAGAAACGACTGGCGAAGAAGATTGCCTTTTTTATTAAACCAATCACATGCATACGGCTTTGAATAATCAGTTATATATGTAGGTTGTTGTGGTTACCCTTTGCACGCATTTTTAAACGCTTTTACGCTACAGATGTCCTCTCGGGGATCAGCTCTATCAAATCTTAGTTCGGTAGTTTAAATTGTGTTTGATGCAATAGCCCGATATGGACATTTGTATAACCAACCTCCTTCTTGGACATCTGGAATTCAATTCGGCTCCGAATGCTAATAATTTGATTAATATTTAACTCTATAAATTTTGGGTGTCACCAACAACCACTAAGTACCCAAATTGGTATATTATGTTGCGGAAGTCCATTTTTTTCCATCCAGATTCGATCGGTCTACGTTTGTTATTATTTACTTACTGTCACAAGACTTTTATCAACACACTGTGTCACTCGGTGATGACATATTGTCTATTAAATTACATTGCTCATACGCCATGTTGAGCCCACGTCTTACCCCAACTCTTTATGCACGCGTCGAGTTTTGAAATCATCAAATTTTTTTTATAGTATATAACAGATTTATTGGGGAAGATATGTTGTATTTGATAGATTTTAATAATGCTTTTCACTATAAATAATCATAAAAGTATTGAATGTTGTGAAATTAGACACATTAATTTTAATATATCTGAAATTACCAAAAACGGCCTTATTAAATTGTAACGTTACAATATATCGAAAATTATATCAGTATAGCTTTTCAATTTAAATGTCGTTAAACGGTATCGAAAATAGTCGGTTCGGCTCTTCTGAAGTGAAATCTTACATTCCTTTTTCTTTACTGGCGTAGACATCGCTTACATGATTATAACCGAGTTAACAAGAGCGCGCCAGTTGTTTCTTCTTTTCGGTACGAGACGCCATGAACATACCAAGCGAAGCTAGGTCCTTCTCCAATTGGTCCTTCCAACGGAGTGGAGGTCTTCCTCTTCCTCTGCTTCCCTCGGCGGGTACTGCGTCGAATACTTTCAGAGCTGGAGTGTTTTCATCCGTCCGGACAACATGACCTAGCCGCTGTCTTTTAATTCGCTGAACTATGTCAATGTCTTCGTATATCTCGTATAGCTCATCGCTCCATCGAATACGATATTCGCCGTGGCCAACGCGCAAAGGACCATAAATCTTTCGCAGAACCTTTCTCTCGAAAACCTGCAACGTCGACTCATCAGTTGTTGCCATTGTCCAAGCCTCTGCATCATATAACAGGACGGGAATTATGAGCGACTTATAGAGTTTGGCTTTTGTTCGTCAAGAGAAGACTTTACTTTTCAATTGCCTACTCAGTCCGAAGTAGCACCTATTGGCAAGAGTTATCCTGCGTTGGATTTTCAGGCTGACAATGTTGGTGGTGTTTATGCTGGTTGATCTTACACTTACTAAAGAATTTTTCCACTTAAGTCACGTCAATAAAAAAACAAATCGATTGGTTTGTTAAAATGAGTAAGTTTCTGCCGAAGTTCTTGTCTTGTTATACATCTTTGTTAAATAGTTGAAAAATTTTTATGATGGTAAAGTAAATATTATAAATGATATTTAGTTCAATAAATATGTTAGTAACCAAGCGATGTTGCAAGTCTTCCATTATTCATAAAAATAATTAGGCTTTCTTGGAATAAATTGTTACCTTTTAGCCTAAGTAAAAGGGTTGCTTAACCCCATAAATTATTTAGTGAGAGAGAAGGCTTCTATCTTATTTTATTCATCGCACTGTTGCTTTTTGATTCGCTCAATAATATATATTTGTGACATTTCCTGGTGATTGTGTCTAAATCAGATATAGTAATATCTGTCGAAAGAGATTTTAAGACCAACCATACTATAATTTTAAAATTTAAAAACTGACAACCGAATTAGATTATAAATAACTTATGTTACCATATCACCATTCAAATTATAGAGAAACTTGCTCAAGGAATACATTTAGAATTCACACGCAATGCACATGGATATCTCGACAGGCAAGTCGCATATTCGTATATAGTATATTATATCACCGCTCTTAGTAATCGTAAAGATACCACACACTTATTGCTTGGCACAAAATTCATTTCCCTTTACTTATGGTGGTAATAGTGAGCATGAAATATTCTGCTGACAGAATCTACTAAATTTTTGCGAGAATGAGCATTTCATAGTACTCAATTTAAATTCTACGTGTTTACTTGTTGTAATGCCACACGTACTAACCGTATGGTTGAAACTTCGGTGTGCTCAATTTAACATATTCATTTATGGAAGAAATGAAGGTACAAAATAATGTGAAAGGTGCCATAAAGAAATTTTGTTACTATAAATGGTGAGGTTAACTGGGCTTCCTTAAAAATCTAGGCATGTTTATACTGTTCTCATTCAAATCTGTGCTACCGTGAAGCAATGAAAGTGTGAATTTGTATTGTACTACATATATCAAATAAACACAAAGGACATTTTATGCAAATTGCGCCGACACAATCTCACCACAGAAATTTTGCACTGTAAAGCAAAAACATTACATCTATCGCCTTTTTTCTTCTCAAAAGCTGCCAAAATCTCTTATTGAAATCATCAAGCACGTACGTAAGGTACAGCAGTGATAATCCGTACAGAAAGCAATCAATCCAGTCTCACATTAATTCTGATTAAAGGGACATCAGTAAACCGAAACGGGAATATGGTAGGTACCTACCAATATGTAACATATGTATGTATGTACATACCTACATTAGGATGTCCCTTTTTATTTTTTTTTGTAGAATTTCGAAACGCATACTTTACTTCTTTTATAAATGCTAAAATGTACTTAAATATGAAATTTCATATTTGTAGCATTATTGCAACCCGTGCCAACCGAGCTCTAAAGTTTAATGAAAAATGGTGTTACGACCTGACATTTTGGCAACAAAGAAAATATGAGTAAAAATAAAATAAGATTAACATAAACTTTAATTTAAACATAAATTATAATAATTATTAATTAGTGTAGCTTCTATTTAGTGTAGTTTTTTTACAGTCTGGATAAAGATTTCTATGTTCCTGAACACAATGCAACAAAAACTGTTTTTGCTCTTCTTCAGCCGTGATAAGTCCATTAAAATCTTTCATTAATTTAACGGCTTATTTGTCTTCTAGCTTCCAAAAAAGCAGGATTGTTATCCCAACAAGATACACCTTCCCGAAGAAAACTGTCGTCGATCTGCAGTCGAGTTAGAAATTATTTGCTTCTTTGAGTCCCAAAACCACCCAGCGTCATCATATCTGAAGAAAGAAAAAACAATTTAAATAAGCAAACACTAAGCCACGAAACTTTGAGAAGAGAAACAAGATAATATTAAGCTTATTAAACTAATTTTGTGAAATTTCTTCCTTCGTTGGGACATAGCGTTTCGCGTAATCTGAACTTTCGTCTCTGTTTAAATTATTCATCATTTTTGTTTTGGTTTTGGAATCAACTTCTTCATCAAAGAGTGATAACATGACTGTTTCTTCACACGAATACCATAAATGATGAACAAACTTGCTTATCGATGCCTTGGAACTTGTCGCATCTACTTTTCATTTTCTTTTAGAGCTTTCAAAAAGCACAAGTCTGGGTTAGGTGCCTTCGAACCAAGGCTTAGCATACAAGGTGATGATAAATAAGCAAACATCTTGTAGAGCACTTTCGTCCTTTGCAGTAACTTTCAGTTGCGATTGAAGTAAATATATTTTTATTGAATAGATCGCTTTCACCATCCATCGCGCTTGATGCAAAGCTCGGGGGGTCTGAGTTATGGTTTATTACTGTATATCCTCCTAAGGACACAACGCATAGTTCAACCAATGCGCGGTACTCGTCTCTAATAAAAGGTTTGTCCAGTTCAGTCTTATAAAAAGTTAACAAAGACGTAATGTTTGTCTCAGCAATATGTGCTTTAACGAAAATCAGAGGTGGCTCAATGTTATCGGTGTTAATATTTTTCTAATTATGTAATAACTTTTTGAAAATTGGAATACCTGGGCTACTTGAAATTTACTTTACCTTGGTTTCAGCAAAAGCAGATTTAAGGACCAACTCATAAATATGATAACGACAAGCAAAAAGCAGCAATTCTCTTTCAAAAGTCTGCTCCAAAATAGCACAAGCTCCACTGAAACGGCCAGTATTTGATGCTGTTGTATCGCAGCACATTATCTGTATTTTATCATGGAGGTCCCAGCCAAAGAGTGCAGATGAAATGGCTTTAACTTGATGCTTTCCAGAAGAACTCTCTAATTTTGGTATTGCAAGAAGATGTTTTCTATCGTCAAATGAAGCAATAATTGGCAAGCGTTCTTTTTTTCAACTTCGTACATCCAATCCAGGTAATAGTTTTCCATCCCAATGAACTGTGACTACGTCAGACAAATTATTCTGGAAGTCAGTTTTAATTGCTTCTGCCCTAGATTTTCTCGCCTGAGTACGAATTCGCTGAATCGAGGATTTGTTAATAGGAAAAACATCGCTAAGTGCTTCTAAAATCGCATGGAGAATAAAAACTGAGTCCCTTATGCTTAGTTTCTAAAGCTGCTAAAAGTTTAGGAGTTATGAATCTATTCGTGCCTCTTTTAGAACTTTTTTCAAGGCAAGGAATCTGAGTACTAAGTTCAGAGTTCGAAATCTGTTCCTCATCCGAATTATCAAGACATTCCAAGCTATCTATCGAAAAAACAGTCGATAACTCTCTTTGTTTTATCTTTCTTTCCTCTTCTTCCAATCGTCTTTGCCCAACTCGTTCTTCTTTCTCCGCCAATTTTTTGTCAATTCCACCTAACCATCCCAGTCGACCTGCTCTCCTTAAAAATTCTTTGCTTCCTCTATCTTCATTCTTCAGCATGTGCAATAGCAAATAAGTTATCAAGGTCTTTTACAAAATTATTTTCACGGTTCTTGAACGTCATGTGAGTTTTCTTACAGTTTTTTTTCAGCTCGCAGTTAGCAAATGCCTTCCTAGGAATTCTGTCTTTTTCCCAAAATATAATTCACTCTCTTATAACAAGATTGACACTTCTACTAACAGTCATCTTGACTTCACGAATATTGTAAAATAAAACGGTGAGTATTTGTCGATTAGATTTTTCTGCACCATTTATCTGGTGGCCTAAGAGTCCGATAAGGTAAATATTTTGTTTATCACTTTATCACCGTGTTACTCCTTCCCATAATAAACAACAACGTTAGAAATCACGTATGAAATGACAATTGGAATTCGCAGTAACGGGTCGCAGCCCTGCACTCACGCAACTTGTATGGGCAAGTTAAAAACTCGAGTCGGCACGGGTTATCGTTTATAAATCGGGCTAATATTTATTTCTAGACTATATTATGTCAATACGAAAGTTTTTAGAAGGAATGCGTAAAAATATATCGAAATTGAAATTGAAGGGACACCCTAACCTACATACACATCCATCAATCAAAAAGGCAATGTGCAATATAAGGTAAGCTCAAGTGAAAAAGTGGTTAACCATAAGCAATTTACCGTAGAGTTCGTAGAAGGTGGCAAATATTACCTTACCTTTAAAAGCAAAATTCATTTAATTTATAGATACTGTTTTTGTTTTTGCGGGTGAGGGTGTCGGAAATGCCTTTCGCATCATCGGTGCTATCGTCACAGCAGTGGTATGTGCCACTTGCAGGTCACTAAAAACCCCTCCTCTAAGGAACCGTCGCCCACCCTGGGACCGCATTTGCATTACTTCAGGGTGGCGTTCCATTTTTCTCATTGAGAGATTTACATCTGTTGTTGAAACTTTTCGCCTTTAAGGGTATACATTACTGCATTCCACTGGAATTTACCATAGCCCTTTCTCATTTTTTTGAACTGCGCAACAGCGGATGTGTATCTAGGTTTCTATCAAATAATGATTCAATGACAAAGAATTTCGGCTGTTGTTGTGTTTGCTTCAGACTCTGGATGCTTGTATTTTTTTCTATCAGAACCTGGTTGATTTGTTATGCCTTGTTGAGAAAAATCGCTCCATAATTTAATCAGTGCTTTTGTTTGATGGCGCTAATGTGTGATGCAGCTTACCACAATTATTATAAAAAGAGCAAACACACAAAGAACTACATATTAAAAAGAAAACTATGCACGTTGTTAAAAAAGAACATGTGTCTGACTACTTTGTGATTAGCTCTATAACTACTTGAATTAAACGCGCTAGTGAGAGATAAAACTGGATCAAATTTGTTCTCGCCTTCCACGAAATTTAAGTTCATTTTTTAATCCTAATCATCCGCACGCTCCCAAAATAAACACTTTTGTAAGGTCATAATTAAGTTGTATTCTATGGAAATAGTACAAAAGAAAATGTTACCAGTTATATATTATATGTTCAAAGAATTGTCTGCCTCATCCTAAAAATAATTGTGTCAGGTAAGTTATACAAATAGAATCTTTGGAAGAAAGAAGAATAATAGACTTCTGCAGCCATTCAAAACTTCGTTTCGTCGAAACATGCCATTATCGTATAAATGTCCAGAATAACTTAAAAATACTCTTGTATTTGAGCTGTCTCTCTACACTAATAATTTATTTTAAAGGCCAATCTTATACACTTTATTAATAACAAAATAAAAAAAATAATAGTTTATATTTCATAACAAAGAATATGATTTACTACCGTGATCAAATTGAAAGGTGAATTTCGTCCTTTTCATCCTTTTCATCCTCTTCAAAGTAATCCCCTCCCGCTGCAATACACTTATGCCAACGAATTTTCCAGTCATAGCACTTGGAAAAATCCTACGACGTGATGACCATCAGAGTCTTCTTCGATTCAGCTTTTACTATATATCCTCTATTGAGTCAAAACGGTGTCCTCGGAGTAGTCATGTGAATTTGCTGAATAGCCAAGTTAGTTGAAATGTGTCCTTAAAACAGTGACCAATTTATTCTGATAGTATGGTGGTGCATTATCGCATTTCTTTGTTCAATAAATTCAGTAATAGTAAAAATCGAACAATTCACTTTTAGAGCCTCACAAACGATCTCAAATACTAATGAATATTTTGACGTGAAACTTAGCAAAGATATCAATAACAGTACTACTAATTTACAAAAAAAATTACCGATTCGAAAAACACACAAAGTATAAATTAAAAATTCACCTTTCAATTTTATCACATTGCATTCTAACTCATAAAAATTGAGATATCATTTTAGACAATTTGCTCCTAAGGCCTTTCTTTATTATAAAAATATAAGCATATAAACCCACAATAAAAAAGATAGAAACTAAAAAGACGAATATCTAATGGTAATATACAATACCTTGCAAAAACTTTTAGTTGTAGAACACGTCAAAAGTAAAATTATTCGGCATAGCATTCTTGAAACGTCATACATTGAGAAATAAGAAACCATACAAACGTTAAGAGGAACAATTGAATCCGAATTAGTTAGCTGCTAATTGTGATGAATCTTTTCCTCTTTAAAATATCTAGATAACAAAGCTTTGTTAGTCAGATAAGCAAAAATATGACTGGATTTTTAAAATTTCAACATAATTGAGAATATAAACGCGTAAACGATTAAAAATTTTTAGTTAATTCCTCTTAATTACTGAGTACTACTTGAAATAGACAACATGTCTATCTACGCACATTTACTGAAAAACTCAAAAGCCCAATAGTGACATCGAAAATCCCAGCAAGAATAAAACTTTCACTAAACGTGAAATAAGTTATAATATTCTTTACATTTTTCTTAACATTCAACCACTTTCAATATAAATACTGAAATTCCAGCAAATTAACCAGAAAACAATTTTTGTTAAAGGTTATTAGGTCAAGCAACAAAATAGATATATAGTCATTTCCCAAACTACACCTTGAATCTTTCTAGTCTTTTCGTTTGAGTTATAGATATTAAGACATTATAATTAAAAATACGGATAGCTTTTCAGTACTATCCTGAGCTAATTTTTCCTCAGACCGTGGTATCATTCACTTTTCCAGTCTTATTATATCAAAATATTATTTAAGCTATCAAAAACTTCGACGTTTTCAAGTCTGGACATAATAAACAAATAATTTTAAACTCTCCCAATCATATTTGTCAAAGTTGCCATCTTCTATAAAAACCGAAAGGAGACCGTTGTCTGTAGAACCTATTTTCGGAGAGCTTGAAAATCATCAAATATACTTGTTTGTTCGAAGTCAATAAAGAAATTTAAAAAAAGTATTAAATATTTATTTAGAGAATCTAGTTAGTGATACACTCTCAAAGTACAACAGACGTCATTCACGATCCCTATAATGATAATCATAACCTCGACTTATAATACCAATGAAATAGCAAAAAGTCATTTCCAAAGTGTATTACTGCCATTATTCAACCATTTTTTGGATTAGCAAAGGTAAATCTCAATATTTTTGACACATTTAAATTAACACCCAACTACGAAATGTTCGTAGATGATTGGTAGATGAGCAAACATTTAGATACATGCAAGCGTTTCTTTGTTGAGCTATTCATTTATTATATGGAACAAAGCAAGATGCAATGGTTGTGATACGTAGTTATGTGTGCATAGACAATATGACACTTGCTTCACTTTCAATTTAATATTGCAGTCTAAAACTTCTCCACAGCATCAGATATATCAAGATTCTTATTTTATTTGACAAATATATTAATCAAATACCCCATCCACTGCCATTTGTAAACTCAGCTCTCTAAATAACCACAACAAATTACTGTAAAATGTTGTTTCCATAAAATTACTTTGGAATTTATGCCGCATTTACCCATGTACATAAACTGAGCTGATGAATATAAGTATCTTGCAGTATATCAACAAGTGACAAATCACAGGAAGAACTACACTTTGAAATGTTCATACGATGTCCACTTATGAATTAACTGTAAAATATAAAAGGTGGATATGAGTAAAAATTTCCATTTCTGAATGAGGCGAGCACGGGGGAAGTCGTTTACTTAAAACAATTAAGGAAGAGCTAAGTTCGAGAATAACTGAACATTTCATACTCTTGCAACTTACAAAGATTAAAGCAGGGGAAGTACATTCAGGTACATACGATGGCATGTACTGCAGTGGCCATATAAAGGAGCGCAAATTCGGTGTGGGAAAAAGACTTAGCCGTCGAGACCTGGCGTTCAATCCGGTGGATGAAAGTCTAGCCACAATCCGCATCAAAGTGAAGTTCTTTAACATAAAGCTAATTTGCGCCCACGCCTTGATGGAAGAGAAGGACGATGTGACCAGATGCCTTCTATGAGCTTTGGAGCGCACCTATGAGAATGTCCCCGCCACGATATCAAACGTGCTGGGCGACTTTAACGCCAGGGTGGGCAAAGAAGGTATCTTTGGCACTACGGTCGGTAAATTCAGCCGAAATTGATGACGAAGCATCCCCAAATGGATCGAGGCTGATCGACTTCGCCGGGACCCAAAAAATATTGTTATCTGTGGTACTAGATTCGAGCATAAAAAGATTCATCAAGCTACCTGGCTGTCTCCAGATCGAAAAGCCACCAACCAGCTCGATCATTTTGTGATAGACGGAAGACAAATCTCCAGTGTTCTAGCCCTTTCAGACCATGATGCATCAATTGTGCGGTCAAGTTTCAATGTCAAGATCTCTACTATTTATGCACGTATGTTAAGAAGGCCGAAATGCATCGATTGTGCCGATTATTGTGTACCTTTTCTTTTTGCACTGTTTTGCTATTTGGTTTACCGTTATTCGTGGTGATGAAATTCTTAAGTCAGCATTTCGATTTTTCAAGAGGCTGCGGCAGTAAGTTGTATATAATATTGATTAAAATATTATTAGTGAAAAATAGTGAAAGAGTGCATATTATAACTAAAAAAATAGTAAGTTCTAATATTTAAAATTAATAGGAGTGATTCAATGCAAAGTAAGTATGTTTTAGCCGTACTTTTCAACAAGTGCTTTAAATGTGCGTATCAGGTCTTAAGTAACTAAACACAAGTGCTTTTTCTTGAATTTCATTTCAAAGAAATGCTTACAGATGATGATATTTTGGCGGTGCTAGAGCCCTCAGACGCCCCTGATTTTGGCAGTGATGATGAAGAACGAGACAAAAATTATGAGCACCGACAGTGAAGGCGAGGAAGAAGCAGATATTGAAGGAAACGTAGGTGCAGTGCTTCCTGAGTTAGGTCACGAAGAAAATATTGAACCGGTTAGTACGATGGTGTGATTTTTAGATACACCTTCTGATAGACACTGTTACAGAGTTCAAGTCGTCGACCGATTTGGAGAAGGGAACCTTTTTGCCAACCAATTATCGGAATGCCTTTGAATTTCACTTTGGATACGATTTGATTTTGCAAGACTATGCAGTTGATACGCCGACACCTCTAGAATATTTCGCTAAATATTTTGATAACGTATTTTTCGAAAATGCAAGTTGTACTAATAGTGCGAATTTGCGGGCAAGGTGGCATGTTAAAAAGCAACCACAAAGAAATCAAAAACTTTTTTGGAATGCACATTGCAATGGGTTGCATTCACTTTCCGAGAATTCGAATGTATTGGCAGAACAAATTTAAAATTCCACTGGTAGCGGAAACAATGACTCGCGACAAATTTTTTAAGTTAAGAGAAGCATTCCACGTCGTTTTTCCAAGCGACGTCCTGAAACCCAAAGAAGACTCTATATTTTTTGGAGAGTGCAACCAATTATTGATGCAGTGCGGAATGCCTGTTTGAAAATTCCAAGAAAAAGGGGGAGAGCATATTCCATAGACGAACAAATGATACCCTTTACTGGTCGTTGTCAGTTCGTCAAAGTTTGTCAAACCAAGAGGCGTTGGATTGAAAAACGAATTATTGACCACATCAGATGGACTTGTTCTCGAAAATATTGGAATCGGTCCCGCATTTGTTTTGCGTCTGACAAAAACCTTACCAGAAGGGTCAAAAGTATTTTTTGACAGAGACTTCACTACTTTGCCGCTGTTAGAAAAGCTTCTGGAAAATGGAATTTACGGAACTGGAACAATTATGCAAACGCATAAAATGTATCGTTTGACCTACGACAAAAATTGAAAAAGAGGAGATATGGAGGAATTTTGTGATCCAAATGACAAAGTTGTCGTTGTACAATGGAAGGTTTCAAAGTCAGTTTTACTGGCTCTCCAACTGCATTTGGCTGCAGTCCGGTGGATGACGTTCGTGCAAAAGAAAAAAATTCATCAAGTTGCTCGTCAATATAGTCAGCACTACCATAAGTTAATGGGTGGTGTGGACATTTTACATTTCACAAATGAAACGTACCGAACATTTTTAAAACCTGAAAGTTATTAAAGGTAATTATTCATTTCATTGACTTAGCGTGTTGCAATGCTTGGATGGAATATCGCAATTTTTGTCGGGAAATTAGAATGCCACCAAAGGCTATACAAGATTTGCAAAGTTTTCGGCTTGCGCTAGCAGAAGTTTTGGTAGCAGATCAAACTAAAACGATCGTGGAGTGGTGCTCTGGATCAGAATCAGGCGACGTTGATTTAACTCCACGCGCACGCGATGCACCAAGTGCGATGTATATTTATGCTTAAATAAAGAAAAATTGTTTCACTATTTTATCCCACACGAAAAATAAATAAAAAGTTTAAATAGTTTATGTGTGGGTTCGTTTTTTATTTCAGAACAAGCAGACCAGATGCATCAAATGTTCGGGTCCTCGAAACCCTAGAAGGAAATTGAAACACAACAAGTAAGGAAGGGCTAAGTTCGGGTGTCACCGAACATTTTATACTCTCGCATGATAAAGTCATAATCGAGATTTCAGCCATGTCATTACATATTTTTCAAATACCGTATTTTTGTAAAAATTTTATTCCGCTATCATCATTGGTTCCTAATGTATATGTATATTATACAGAGAAGGCATCAGATGGAATTCAAAATAGCTTTATATTGGAAGAAGGCGTGGTTGCGAACCGATTTCACCCATATTTCGTACATGTCATCAGGGTGTTAGAAAATATTATATACCGAATTTCATTGAAATCGATATAGTAGTTCCTGAGATATGGGTTTTGGTCCATAAGTTTCAATTTCTAAAAAAAGCCTGGATGCAGCTTCCTTCTGCCACTTCTTCCGTAAAATTTAGTGTTTCTGACGTTTTTTGTTAGTCGGTTAACGCACTTTTAGTGATTTTGAACATAACCTTTGTATGGGAGGTGGGCGTGGTTATTATCCGATTTCTTCCATTTTTGAACTGTATATGGAAATGCCTGAAGAAACGACTCTATAGAGTTTGGTTGACACAGCTCCGAGATATGTACAAAAAACGTAGTAGGGGGCGGGGCCACGCCCACCTTTCCAAAAAAATTGCGTCCAAATATGCCCCTCCCTAATGCGATCCCTTGTGCCAAATTTCACTTTAATATCTTTATTTATGGCTTAGTTATGACACTTTATAGGTTTTCGGTTTCCGCCATTTTGTGGGCGTGGCAGTGTGCCGATTTTGCCCATCTTCGAACTTAACCTCCTTATGAAGCCAAGGAATACGTGTACCAAGTTTCATCATGATATCTCAATTTTTACTCAAGTTACAGCTTGCGGACGGACGGACGGACAGACGGACGGACGGACAGCCAGGCATCCGGATTTCGACTCTACTCGTCGCCTGATCACTTTGGTATGTATAACCCTATATCTGACTCTTTTAGTTTTAGGACTTAAAAACAACCGTTATGTGAACAAAACTATATTACTCCTTAGCAACATTGTTGCGAGAGTATAAAATTTAGATAGCGAATATGTTTTAATATTACATATAAAGACTGTATGTTCTAAAAATGGGGAAAAAAATTCAGTTGTTTAGTGTCAAGTCTGAAAGGGATAGACGTGCGTACGCTCCGAGGTCCTAACATCGACTCAGGCCACTATCTTGCTGTAGCCAAGATACGCACCCACCTCAGTGCAGCAAAAACGCACGTCAATAAACACAAGGAAGGTTCGACGTCGAGAAGCTGCAATCACAACAAACAGCCGAACGATTTTCTACTCGACTTGCACTCCTGCTCTCTGAAAGCACTCGTCAACAACTCGGAATAAAGGAACTGTGGGACGTCATTTTAAGATCCTTACGTACAGCTGCCAAACCATTGGTTTTCGGAAAATGCAAAAGAACAGCTGGTACGGCGAGAAGTGCCATGTGGCAGCGGAGAGAAGACAGACTGCCTACCTCGCAACGTTACGATCGACCACAACACGTGCGGGATATGATAGATACCGAGAGTTGAAAAGGAAAGCGAGACGCATTAGCAGACAGAAAAAGAAAGAGGTCGAAAAGCGTGAGTACGAAGAGTTTGACAAGCTGGCCAACAAGGGTTATGTTCGAAAATTCTGCGAAAAGATGCGGCGGCTAACAGAAGGTTTCAAGACCGGAGCATACTCTTGTAGAACCCCCAAAGGTTATCTAGTGACTAATGTCCAGAGCATACTAAAATTATGGAATAGACACTTCTCCTGCCTGCTGAATGGGAGTTAACGCACAACGCCAGGAGAAGGCGAACCCAATTCTCCATGACCATGAACAAGTTTTTTGTTTGACGAGATGTGTTACCAAGAAAACTACAATTTTCGAACAAAGGTGGGATCACTATGTATTATGTATATCTTGACATAAGCGTAGCACAACTTCAGGCGCCGAGGCTAAAATGTTCTGCCCGCCCACCCATATCTACCACAAGTTTCATGAGGTGGTTCGAACAAAAGTGATTTTTTACAAAATATCTTCGATATTAAGTATGTAAAAAGTTTTATTATACATTTCTTCAATGGGACTGGAAGCCTACAAGACGTTAGCGACAGCTTTAAGAATACTACTCACTATACCTGTATCAGATATCGGGAAAAACTT